>NC_037676.1:40803070-40888733 GCF_003255815.1 Theropithecus gelada | reverse complement strand
AGAACAGAGTCCTCAGAAATAATACCACACATCTACAGCCATCTGATCTTTGACAAACCTGAGAAAAACAAGAAATGGGGAAAGGATTCCCTATTTAATAAATGGTGCTGGGAAAATTGGCTAGCCATAAGTAGAAAGCTGAAACTGGATCCTTTCCTTACTCCTTATACGAAAATTAATTCAAGATGGATTAGAGACTTAAATGTTAGACCTAATACCATAAAAACCCTAGAAGAAAACCTAGGTAATACCATTCAGGACATAGGCATGGGAAAGGACTGCATGTCTAAAATACCAAAAGCAATGGCAACAAAAGCCAAAATTGACAAATGGGATCTCATTAAACTAAAGAGCTTCTGCACAGCAAAAGAAACTACCATCAGAGTGAACAGGCAACCTACAGAATGGGAGAAAATTTTTGCAATCTACTCATCAGACAAAGGGCTAATATCCAGAACCTACAAAGAACTCAAACAAATTTATAAGAAAAAAACAAACAACCCCATCAAAAAGTGGGCAAAGGATATGAACAGACATTTCTCAAAAGAGGACATTCATACAGCCACCAGACACATGAAAAAATGCTCATCATCACTGGCCATCAGAGAAATGCAAATCAAAACCACAATGAGATACCATCTCACACCAGTTAGAATGGCAATCATTAAAAAGTCAGGAAACAACAGGTGCTGGAGAGGATGTGGAGAAACAGGAACACTTTTACACTGTTGGTGGGATTGTAAACTAGTTCAACCATTATGGAAAACAGTGTGGTGATTCCTCAAGGATCTAGAACTAGAAGTACCATATGACCCAGCCATCCCCTTACTGGGTATATACCCAAAGGATTATAAATCATGCTGCTGTAAAGACACATGCACATGTATGTTTATTGCAGCACTATTCACAATAGCAAAGACTTGGAATCAACCCAAATGTCCATCAGTGACAGACTGGATTAAGAAAATGTGGCACATATACACCATGGAATACTATGCAGCCAT
The DNA here is from genome assembly GCF_003255815.1 of Theropithecus gelada. Classification (NCBI taxonomy): domain Eukaryota; kingdom Metazoa; phylum Chordata; class Mammalia; order Primates; family Cercopithecidae; genus Theropithecus; species Theropithecus gelada. The sequence continues at coordinate 40,887,729 of NC_037676.1, read as the reverse complement.
AAAAAATGATGAGTTTGTGTCTTTGGAGGGACATAGATGCAGCTAGAAACCATCATTCTCAGCAAACTATCGCAAGAACAGAAAACCAAACACCGCATGTTCTCATAGGTGGGAACTGAACAATGAGATCACTTGGACTCAGGAAGGGGAACATCACACACTGGGGCCTATCACAGGAGGGGGGAGGGGGGAAAGATTGCATTAGGAGTTATACCTGATGTAAATGACGAGTTGATGGGTGCTGACGAGTTGATGGGTGCAGCACGCCAACATGGCACAAGTATACATATGTAACAAACCTGCACATTATGCCCATGTACCCCAGAACTTAAAGTATAATAAAAAAAAAACTATGTTAGGAAATCACTAACAAAAGAAAGCATTAGTATAGGTATATTAATATGAGACAAAATAGAATTTAAGGCAAAAAGGATTACCAAAATAAAGAGGGTTAATAATGGTAAAAGTTTGAATTCATCAGGAAGGTATAAAAATTCTAAATTCATTTGGCCTTATTAATGTGATCCTAAAATATGTAAGTCAAAAATGGGCAAAACTATAATGAGAGAAAAATCATAGAGGGAGTTTTAAAAAAAAAAATTAATATACTTGATTTACTAGACCAGTTTTAGGTTCACAGCAAAATTGAGTGGAAAGTACAAAATGTTCCTTGTCCCCACACATGTACAGCCTCCTCGATTATTGGCATCCTCCTCCAGAGTGGTACATTTGTTACAATTGATCTACATTATCACCCAAAGTCTATAGTTGACATTAGAGTTCACTCTTCATGTTATACATTCTATGGCTTTTCCCAAATATATGATGACCTGTGTCCATCATCATACAGAATAGTTTGACTCCCCTAAAAATTTTCTGCCCAGTCATCCCTCCCCGCTATTCCTTGGCAACCTCTAATCTTATTCCTGTTTCCATAGATTTGTCTTTTTCAGAATGTCATATAATTGGAGTCATACCACATGTGACCTTTCAGATTGGCTTCTTTCACTTAGTAATAATATGCATCTAAGTTTCTTCCATGTTTTTTCATGGCCTGACAGCTCATGTCTTTTTAGTGCTAAATAATATTCCATGGTCTGGATATACCAGTTTATCCATTCATCTACAGAAGAACATCTGGTTCTTGCCAATGCTGGCTATTGTGAACAGAACTGATAAATGTCTGTTTGCAAGTTTTTGTGTGCAGACAAGTTTTTAATTCATTTGTATGAATACCAAGAAGGACAATTGCTGGATTATATGGTAACAGAATGTTTAGTTTTGTAAGAAGTTACCAAATTGTCTTCTAAAGTGACTGTACTGTTTTGCATTCCCACCAGCAATGAATAAGAGTTCCTGTTGCTCCACATCCTCACCAATATTTGGTGTTGTCAATGTTTTGACAACAGAACTGCTAAAAGAAAGTTCTTTAGTGGCTCATACCTATAATCCCAGCACTTTGGGAGGTTGAGGTGGGTGGATCACCAGAGGTCAGGAATTCAAGACCAGCCTGGCCAACATGGTGTAACCCTGTCTCTACTAAAAATACAAAATTAGCCTGGCATGGTGGCACATACCTGTAATCCCAGCTACTTGGGAGGCTGAGGCAGGAGAATCACTTGAACTCTGGAGGTGGAGGTTGCAGTGAGCTCAGATTGTGCTATTGCACTCTAACCTGGGCAGCAAGAGCGAAACTCCATCTAAAAAAAAAAAAAAAAAAAAAGATAACTGGAAAATTCCCAGATATTTAGAAATTAAGAAATACTTTTAAATAATTAATGAGCCAAAGAAGACTAGAAATTAGGAAATATGCCCGGGTGCGGTGGCTCACACCTGTAATCCCAGCACTTTGGGAGGCTGAGGCAGGCGGCTCACAAGGTCAAGAGATTGAGACCATCCTGGCCAACATGGTGAAATCCCCTCTCTACTAAAAATTAGCTGGGCGTGGTGGCACAAGCCTGTAGTCCCAGCTACTTGGGAGGGTGAGGCAGGAGAAATGTTGGAACCTGGGAGGCGGAGGTTGCAGTGAGCCGAGATCACACCACTGCACTCCAGCCTGGGTGACACAGCAAGACTCCATCTCAAAACAAACAGACAAACAAACAAACAAAAAACTGAAATAAGTATTGATGCAAGGATATTATGTCTGGAATTTGCTTCAAAATAGTCCAGCGTTGGTCTAAATGAAATAGTATTAACAATAAGCTGATAATTGTTGAAATTGGCTAGTGAGTACATGGGGGCTCATGACACTATTCTCTCTACTTTTGAAGATATTGAAAGGCTAAAGAAGTATTTAGAGGGAAATTTATGGCCTTAATGAAAAATGCATGTAGTCAAAAAAGAAAAAAAGAGCCAAAGATGAACGGCCACTGTGCACCCACTAGATTAACGTCAAAAGGATTGAAAATACAAAGTATTGAAAATACAAAGTATTGGCTGGGCTTGGTGGCTTACACCTATAATCCCAGCACTTTGGGAGGTGGAGGAAGGTGGATCACTTGAGGTCAGGAGTTTGAGACAAGCCTGACCAACATGGTGAAACCCTATCTCTACTAAAAATACAAAAATTAGCCAGGCATGGTGGTGCACACCTGTAATCCCAGCTACTTGGGAGGCTAAGGTGGGAGAATTGCCTGAACCCGGGAGGTGGAGGTTGCAGTGAGCCGAGATGGCACCACTGCATTATTCCAGCCTAAGCAACAGAGAGAAACTCCGTCTCAAAAAGAAAAGAAAAAAAAATAAAGTATTAATGAGAATGTGAAGCAACTTATAAACTACTATGGGAGTATAAGTTAGTTTAACTACTTTTGAAAGCTTCTTGGCATTATCTGGTACAGTTGAAGCTATGCCTGTTCCGTCCCCCAGCAATTCCACTGTAAGTTACAAACTTAGAGAAATTTAAGTCCATGTGTCTCAGGGTACATGTACAAGAATGTTCACAACAGCATAATTTGTAGTGGCCCAAAACAGTCCACATACCATCACTATAGAATGGTTATTTGCAGTATGTACATGCCAAATTCTACATGCCAATGAAATTGAAAGAACTACAGTTAAATGCAGTGAATGAATCTGAAGTATAATGTGCAAAAGAAGCCAAAAAAAGAATACCTAGGACACCAAAAAACACAATCCATTAAAGAAAAAAAAACTGATAAATTGAATTTCATTGAAACAAAACAAAACAAAACTCCTGCTCTTTGAAAGACACCATTAAAAAATGAAAAGTTTGGCCACAGGGTGGGAGATATGCATATTTACAATATGTATATCTGACAAAGGACTGGTGTCCAATATGTAAAGAACTCTTTCAACTTGGTAATATAAACAACCTAATTTTAAAAAATGGGTAGGAGATTTGAACAGACACTTTACCAAAGAAGATATATGAATGACCAATATGTGAAAAGATGTTTAGTATTATTAGTCAGTAAGGAAATACAAATTACAACTGCAGCGAGATACTGTTTCCCACAATTAGAATGGAAAAGACTAAAAAGTGACCATGTTAAGTGTTGATCAGGACATGGAGAAATTTGTACTCTCATGTATCACTGATGGGAGTGTAAGAGAGTAAACCACATTGAAAAGCAGCACTATGGCCATTTCTTAAAAACTTAAACATACACTTCCCACATCCGTCCCAGCAGGTCCACTCCTGGGTATTTACCCAAGAGAAACAGAAGCACATGTTCCCCCAAAGACTTCTACACAAATGTCCGTAGCAGCTTGAGTCACAAATGACCAACACTGGGAAGAACCCAGATGTCCATTAGCTGTTGAGTGGACACACATGGCATAGCCATACAATGGAACAGTAACTGTCCAATAAAGGACATACACAACAATATGAGTGAATCCCAAAACGCTTTGCTGAGCAAAAGAAGCCAGATTCAAAGAGTACTTTCTATATCATTCAGTTTATGTAAAACTTTAGAAAAGGCAAAACTGCTGGGCGTGCCGGTACTCCCAGCAACTTGGGAGGCTGAGGAACGAGAATCACTTGAACACTGGAGGTGGAGGTTGCAGTGAGCTAAGACTGTGCCACTGCACTCCAGCATGGGGAGCAAAGTGAGACTCTATCTCAAAAAAAAAAAAAAAAAGAAAGAAAGAAAAGAAAAGGCAAAACTGACCTACGGTGACGGAGAGCAGAGCAGGGGTTGCTGGGCATTGGGGGAGAGATTAACTGCAAAGGGCACAGGAAATTTCCGGGGCAATGGAAATGTTCTGTATCTAGATGACATCTAGCAAACTGCACACAAAAATGGATACATTTTACTGTGTATAAATTATACCTAATCAAATTTAATTTTTTAAAAAATAAGTGATATTCATACACCCCAGTAGCATTATTCATAATACCCCAAAGATGGAAACAACCCAAATATTCATGAACAGATGAATGGATGAACAGATGTGGTCTATTCACACCACGGGATATGACTCACCCTTTAAGAGGAAGGGGATGCTGCACACCCTGCACCACAGATGCACCTTGAGGGTGCGACACAGAATGAAAAGGCCAGTCACAAAGGGACGGATCCCATGTAGATGAGGCATCTCCAGAGCCCTGCCTGGTGGTCACACCATCCGCCTGCAGGCCCCTGGATGGCCCACTAAACACCTGTGCCAGCCGCTGAGTGTTGGGTGGCTCCTATGCAGTTTTACAGTGGCAGTCACTAAGTCATTGGAAACACCTTGACAGGGGGAGGGGACATGTGGGGGGATTTTGAGTGGAGGATTGTTATCGTCTGTCCTACACCTGCTGTGCTGTGGAGGACCAGGGTGGAAACGTGGGGAACAGCAAAGAGGCTACTGCGGTGGCCTGGCTGAGACTTGATGGTGGCTGGGACAGGGAAACCATGATGGAGGTGAAGGGAAGGTCAGGGCTCGGGTTATATTTTGGGTATAATACCAGTGCAATACCAAGTTAAAGAGTTTGCATTTGGGTGGGTGGGCAGGTCAGAGATGGCAGCTGAAGGGCAATTGCAGGTTTGGGGGGAAGATGGGGTCAAGATCTGAGACAACCTTTGAAGCAGTGGTGAGGGTGGAGTGGAGTGAGGTGGGGCAGGAGTCTGAGACTGACAGCCTGGAAGAAAGCCTGGCAGTGGCCAGGAGACTACGCCTGTATGGACTGGGTGACCCAGGAGAGCCACATCGAAGGGTGAGTGCATGAAGCCATGGGCTACCACCAACACCTTAGCACAAAATTGGCACTGGGTCAGTCATGTGAACTTAAGGGAAATAGGCAAAGAATGGATGCATTTTAATGGGTGCAGATAAGGGAGAAAGGTCTTAACTTGGGGCTCTGGGTGATAAATAGGATTATGTGGGGAGGGTAGAGGCTGAGGGGCATGGACAGCAGGAGAGACCTGGATATCTCCAAGTCAGGGAAGCGGGACAAGATGGAAGGGAAGGAAAATCTCCTACGAGCCTGTGCTAACAAGAGAGTGTGGTCCCAGCATAAAGACAGACATATAGACCAATGGAACAGAAAAAAGAGATCAGAACTAAACCCTCGTGTGAAGACGGGCAACTGATTCTCAACAAGGATGCCAAAGCCATTCAGTAGGGAAATGACAGACTTTTCAACAAATAATGCTGAGAAAACTGGATATCCACATGCAAAAGAATGAAGCCACACCCTTGTTTCACACTACACACACACACACACAAACACGCACACACGCACACACACACGCAAAACTCAAAATGGATCACAAAACAAAATGTGAAAGCGAACTCTACAAAGCCCTTATTAGGGAAAAGTTTCATGACACTGGATTTGGCAGTGATTTCCCGGACATGACACCAAAAGCTCAGGCAACAAAAGAGAAAATAGACAAATTGAACTTCATCAAGATTAAAAACATTTTGTGAATCAAAGGACACTATCAAAAGAGAGAGAAGGCGACTCACGTAATGGAAGAAAACATTTGCAAGTTTCCTTTTGGAGAAAGGATTAATATCTAGAATATACAAAGAATCTTACAACTCAAAGACAAAAAAACCGAACAACTCAATTAGAAATCGGGTGTGGCAGGGCATGGTGGTTCACGCCTATAATCCCAGCACTTTGGGAGGCTGAGGTGGGTGGATCACTTGAGCCCAGGACTTTGAGACCAATTCTGGCAACATGGTGAAACCCCGTCTCTACAAAAAATACAAAAATTAGCCAGGGCTGGTGGTGTGTGCTTGTAGTCCCAGCTACTTGGGAGGCTAAGGTGGAAGGATTGCTTGAACCTGGGAGGCACAGGTTGCAGTGGGCCTCAATCACACCACTGCACTCCAGCCTGGGTGACAGAGTTAGACCCTGTCTCAAAAAATTTAAAAAAAAAAAAAAAGAGAGAGAGAGAGAGAAATTGGATGAGAGACTTGAATAGATATTTCCCCAAATACGATATACAAAAAACCAATAAAGACATGAAAAAAATGCTCAATTTCGCTAATCTTTAGGAAAATATGAACCAAAAGCACATTTAGCTCTGACCTCATACCCATTAGGCTTACTATTATCAAAAAACAGAAAACAGTAAGCGTTGGTGAGGATGTTGTGTAACTGGAGCCTTTGTGCTCTGTTGGTAGGAATGCAAAATTGAATGACTGCTGTGGAAAGCAGTAGGGCAGTTTCTCAAAAAATTAAACAGAGTTACCATATGATCCAACAATTCCACTTCTGGGCCTATATCCAAAAGGAATGAAAGCAGGGGCTCACACAGACATTTGTCCACCTATGTTCCTAGCAGGCTACTTCACAATGGCCAAAAGGCAAAATCAACACAAGTATCCATAGACAGAGGAACAGACCACAAAATATAGTCAATCCACACAATGGAATATTATTCAGCCTTAAAAAGGAAGGGGATTCTGACACATACTGCAACAGAGATGCACCTTGGAGACATTATGCTAAGTGAAAGAAGCCAGTCACAAAAATACAAATGTTACACAATTCCACTTATACAAGGTACCTGGAATAGGCAAATTCAGACACAGAAAGTTTGGTGCAAAAGTAAATTGCGGTTTTTATATTGTTGAAATTTGCCATTTGATATTGGAATACGTTCTTAAATCAATGTGGTTATGTTACACATCATTTTAATGTGCATTTCTCACTTTATTTTTTTGCTAATGACTTATTACTGTTGTTTTTTCTATATTTATTTATATTAGACTATGGAAATGATGTTAGACAAAAAGCAAATTTCAGCGATTTTCTTATTCAAGTTCAAAATGGGTCTTAAAGCAGCAGACACAACTCTCAACATCAACAACACTTTTGGCCCTGGAACTGCTAACGAATGTAAGTGCAATGGTGGTTTGGGAAGTTTTACAAAGGAGATGAGAGCCCTGAAGATGAGGAGTGTATGGCCGGCCATCAAAAGATGACAACAACCAGTTGAGAGCAATCATCAAAGCTGATCCTCTTACAACCACTCGAGAGGTTGCCGAAGAACTCAACGTAGATGATTCTATGGTCCTTTGGGATTTGAAGCAAATTGGAAAGGTGAAAAAGCTTGGTAAGTGGTTGCCTCATGAGCTGAGCAAAATTTAAAAAAAAAACAAACAAAAAACTGTCATTTTGAAGTGTCATCTTCTCTTATTCTACTCAACAACAAGGAACCATTTCGAGATTGAATTGTGATGTGCCATGAAAAGTGGATTTTATACAACTGGTGATGACTGGCTCAGTGGTTGGACTGAGAAGAAGCTCCAAAGCTCTTCCCAGAGCCAAACTTGCACCAAAAAAAGGTCATGGTCACTGTTTGGTGGTCGGCTGCTGGTCTGATCCACTACAGCTTTCTGACTCCCAGCCAAACCAATACACCTGAGAAGTATGTTTGGCAAATCGATGAGACACACTGAAAATTGCCATGCCTGCAGCCGGCATTGGTCAACAGAAAGGGCCTGATTCTTCTCTGACAATGCCCGACTGACCGCACATCACAAAACCAATGCTTCAGAAGCTAAACGAATTGGGCTATGAAGTTTTGCCTCATCTGCCATATTCACCTGACCTCTCGCCAACCAACTACCACTTCTTCAAGCATCTCGACAACTTTTCGCAGGGAAAATGCTTCCACAACCAGCAGGATGCAGAAAATGCTTTCCAAGAGTTTGTCGAATCCCGAAGCATGGATTTTTACGTTACAGGAGTAAACAAACTTACTTCTCATTGGCAAAAATGTGTTGATTGTAATGGTTCCTATGTTGATTAATAAAGATGTGTTTGAGCCTAGTTATAACGATTTAAAATTCACGGTCCTAAACCTCAATTACTTTTGCACCAATTAGGCACCCCTGGAGAGTAGTTACCAGGGGCTGCAGGGAGGGCGAATTGGGGAGTTACTTTTTTTTTTTTTGTTTGGAGTGCAGTGGTGCAATCTCGGTTCACCACAACCTCCACCTCCTGGGTTCAAGCGATTTTACTGTCTCAGCCTTCGGAGTAGCTGGGACTACAGGCACACGCCACCACACCGGGCTAATTTTTGTATTTTAGTAAAGACAGGGTTTCACTATGTTGGCCAGGCTGGTCTCAAACTCCTGACCTCATGATCCGCCCTCCTTGGCCTCCCAAAGTGCTGGGATTCCAGGCGTCAGCCACTGCACCAGACTGAGAGTTACCGTTAACAGGGACAGAGCTGCAGTTTAGCAAGAGGAAAAGGTTCTGGAGATGGATAGTTTTGATGGTTGCACAACAATGTGAATGTAGTTAGTGCCCCTGAACTGCGCATCTAAAAATAGTTAAAATGGTAAATATTTGTGTTACATATAGGTTGGTATATACATATTTTTTTAAGTGAAGAAGGAGAGCCGACAAAGGAGTGCCAGGAACCAGTTTATTCAGAATCATTTCTAAGAGACAGCCCTGATCATGGGGCTGGGGCTCTAAAGGGTTCATGGCCAGCAGGAAGGTGGGTCTGGTCCCCTGTGAGCAGGGTCAAGTGAGGGATTGGGGGGAACTTGAGAGCTGACAGCGCCTGCAGGAAGGATAAATAAGGAGCAGTGGAAAGGAAACTAGGCTCGCAGTGGCAGGAGTCCTCCTTGGTGGTTCTGCCAGGAGGTAACCAAGACTCTACAGGAGAGAGATGTCAGAGCACACAGGTAGCCAAAGAAGAGCCTTTAACATTCTGTTCTGAGGCTGGGTGCGGTGGCTCATGCTGAGGAAAGAGAGAGACCCTCTCATATTGTTTTACATTGTTTTATACCCAGTACCTGTTTTAAGAAAAAACAAGGAAGTAAAACCAAGACAGGCAGCCCAGTGCCAGGCCCGAAACCAGGCCTGGGCCTGCCTGGCCTAAACCCAGTGGTTACAAATGAACTCATAACTTAGAAACCAATGTTATTCATAGATTCCAGACATTGTATAGAAGAACATTGTGAAACTCCCTGCCCTGTTCTGTTTCTCTCTGACCACCAGTACAGGCAGCCCCTGTCACGTACTCCCTACTTGCTCAAATCAATCACGACCCTTTTATGTAAAATCTTTAGTGCTGTGAGCCCTAAAAAGGGACAGAAATTGTGCACTCAGGGAGCTAGGATTTTGAGACGGTAGCTTGCCAATGCTCCCAGCTGAATAAAGCCCTTCCTTTTACAACTTGGTGGCTGAGGAGTTCTTGTCTGTGGCCTGTCCTGCTATATTTCTTGGTTCCCTGACCAGGAAGCGAGGTGGCTGAGGCAGCCCCTTAGGCGGCTTACGCCTGCCCTGTGGAGCATCTCTGTGGGGGACTCCGGCCAGCCTGAGTGATGCGAACCAAAGAGCGCTCCTGGGTAGGCAATTGTCCCGGTGGAATGCCTCGCCAGAGCAGCGTGTAGCAGGCCCCCATGGAGGATTAATACAGTGGCTGAACCCGGGGAGGGAACTGGCACTGGGAGTCCGGACATCTGAAACTTGGTAAGACTAGTCTTTGGAACTTGCCCACTCCATTTGAGTGGAAGTGTGGCCTGATCACCCATGGCATGCTTTTATTGGCACTTTGGTGGACTGGTCTTGGGAAATTGCTTACTCCATCTGAGTAGAAGCGTGGCCTGATCACCCACTGTGTGCCTGTAGGACACTTTGGTTTTTGTTTTTGACTTGACTTGGATTGCTTGATACTTTGGTTTTGGTTTTGACCTGGCTTGGATTTCTGGATACTCTGATTTTGGTTTTGATTTTGGTTGGTATAAACTGCAGAAATGTGTGTGTGCCCTTTTTTACCTGTTTTTTTTTTTGTTGTTGTTGTTTGTTTGTTTTGTGGTGCGCGTGTGGTATGAGCATGGCGTTTTGTCTCAAAGAAGCATGGGTCAGGCACAAATAAGCCCACCCCAGCAGGAACTATGTTAAAAAATTTCAAGAAAGGGAAAAAAGGGGGGAGGCAAAATTTATATAAAAAGAGAGTTATATGGTAAATTCTTGTCCTGAAATAAATTAACTGGTTGTTTTAAAAACAAAAAGTTTGTAATAAGTCAGAAAGTTGAAACATGTTGAAAAATTGTCTGCAAAAGTCATAAAAGAAAAAAGTTATAAAAAATTTTTATGCAAAAAATGTTGTGCAATTTAAAAGTAATAAGGCCTCCTGAGTACAATTGAAGAAACAGTTTATGTGCAAGGTGTATAATAAAAGTAAAATATACCTTTGGTAAAAAGACTATAGGGAGGCATAAAAATGTGGATTTTTACCTACATTAAAAGGTTAAAAAATTATTGTTTTAAAAGTTTAAGCAAGTTTTAAAATGTTAATTGTAAAGAAAATTCTGTGTGTAAACATATTAGCTAAAGTTGAAAAGGTATCATCCAGTTTTTCTGTGAACTGGACATTAAAGTAAAATGCAATAGGTTTTTCTTAAAGCATCAACCCACTCTTTAACAAAAATTATAAAAGGTTAAAAAAAGTCTATAAAATCTTACCTTATGATCAAACATAAAAACTTGGATAAATATGTCTACAAGGTTTTATTAAAATTAAGTTTAACATTAATAACATACTAATATACAGGTAACATTTAGCTTATCTCGTATACAAATCATACAAGAAGCATTATTAAATATAAAATGGTGTTTAGCTTTCTTTGGTCTAAAAACTAATAAAGATAGGTGCTAAAGAAAATGTTCATTTTACTAAAGGATCATAAAAGTTAAAGACTTAAAACAAACTTTGGCAATTAAGACAGCATACCAAGATGCAAATGCCTGATTAAAATGGATCAAATATTCCATCTGCACGTTAAACAAAAGCAATTGTTATGCTTGTGCACATGGCAGGCCACAGGCCCTGATTGTCCCCCTTCCACTAAGGTGGTCCTCCAGTCGACCAGGCGTGGGCTGCATGGTAGCTGTTTTCCAGGATTCTGTGGCCTGGAGTAATGAGTCATGCCAGACTCTCTCTGCTATATCCCAGAGTCCCTGCGAGTCAGCCCCCAAGGGTAATCCAGCTTCTGTTTCCCAACACTAAGTTCACTTCATGTCTCTCATGGCAGGGAGGAGACTTAGCATTCCTTGGAGACCTGAAGGGATGCGATGAGCTTAAGAATTTTCAAGAGCTTATCAATCAGTCAGCCCTCGTTCATCCCTGAGCAGATGTGTGGTGGTATTGTGGTAGACCTTTACTGGGCACTCTGCCGAATAACTAGAGTAGCACTTGTACTTTAGTCCATTTGGCTATCCCTTTCACCCTGGCATTTCATCAACCAGAGGAAGAAAAAAAAACAATAAGATATCGTAAAGTGAGAGAAGCCCCTTATAGGTCTTTCAACTCTCACATCTATTTAGATGCAATTGGAGCCCCGCAAGGAATACCAGGTCAATTTAAAATTTGAAATTAGTTACAGGATTTAAGTCAATATTTTGGTAGAAGACAGTCAATAAAAATGTAGATTAGATAAACTACATCTAATATAACCAACAGCAATGAGCTTTTCATGAGTTAAAAAGAAAAACTCATATTGGCCCCAGACCTGAGGCTACCTGACCTGACAAAACTCTTTACACTCTATGTGTCAAAAAGAAAAAAAATTGCAGTTGGAGTTTTAACCCAGACTGTAGGGCCCTGGCCAAGGCCAGTGGCCTATCTCTCAAAACAACTAGATGGGGTTTCCAAAGGCTGGCCCACATGTCCAAGGGCCCTGGCAGCAATGGCCCTGTTAGCACAAGAAGCAAATAAGCTAACTCTTAGGTAAAACCTAAAGTCCCCCCCGCCATGCTGTGGTAATTTTAATAAATACCAAAGGACACCATTAGCTAATGAATGCTAGACTAACTAGATACCAAAGTTCGCTCTGTGAAAATCCCTGCATAACCATTGAAGTTTGCAACACCCTAAACCCTGCCACCTTGCTACTGGTATCAGAGAGCCTAGTTAAATGTAACTGTGTAAAAGTACTGGACTCAGTTTATTCTAGTGAGCCCAACCTCTGAGACCATCCTTAAACATCAGTAGACTGGGAGCTGTACGTGGATGGGAGCAGCTTCGCCAACTCCTGCAAAGTGACTCTGAAGAAGATGACAAGCCCTGATCCAGTCACACCCAGAAGCTGATTGGTCCATGCATGGCCGAAGCATGAGGAAACTCATTGCAGGACTCATTTTCCTTGAAATTTGGACTTGTACAGTAGGAACTTCAACTGACCTTCCTCAGACTGAGGGCTGTTCCCAGTATATATACATCAAGGCACTGAGGTAGGATAAAAGATTGCTACAGTCCTATTATTTTATGGTTGTTATAAGTGTACCAGGACTCTAAAAGAAACTTGTTTGTATAATGCTATTCTATCCAAGGTATGTAGCCCAGGAAATAACCAACCTGATGCATGTTATGACCCATTTTAAGCCTCCCATGATCACAGTTTTTAAAATAAAATTAAGGACTGATCCTTTTCTAGGTGACACAAGTAAAGTAATAGCTAGGACAGAAGAAAGAGGGGTCTCCAAGCATATAACCCTAAAATTTAATGCTCGTGCCACTATCAATAGCAATCAGCATAGAATAAGATGCAGTTCTTTAAATTTAAAAAAAAAAGGTTTTACACGGCAGGAAATGAGTATATCTGCCATGAATTAAGCTCATATGCAAATGTGTGTAATTACTGGTCTTGTGTAATCTAGACTACTTAAAAAAATGATAAGATACTTTTTAGCTCCAAAAAGGAGAAGGCAGCCCCTCCTGTACAAGTGGAAGCTGCAACCCCTTGAAATTAATAATTACAAATCCCTTAAACCCAAGGTAAACAAAAGGAGAACATGTATCTCTGGGCATCAATAGAAAAGGACTAGGTCCTAAAGTAAATATCTTAGTAAAAGAGGAGGTTCGTAAACTGTCTCTGGAACCAGTATTTCAGACTTTCTATGATAAACTAAATGTGCCAGTACCAGAGACTCCAGGAAAAAACAGAAATTTGTTTTTGCAATTAGCCAAGCATGTAGCCCAAGCTGTAAATGTCACTTCATGTTATGTTTGTGAAAAAACTGTAATAAGAGATCAATGGCCATAAGAAGCCCAAGAATTAGTGCCTACAGACCCAGTTCCTGATGAACTCCCGGCCCAAAAGAATCACCCTGATCATCTCTAGGCTCTAAAAGTCTCAATTATTGGCCAATATTGCATAGCTAAGAAAAAGAAAAAAATTCACTCGTTCTGTAGGATGACTTAGTTGTCTGGGGCAAAAACTGTATAATGGTACCAAAAAAACAGTTACATGGTGGAGTTCCAATTACACAGAAGGAGATCCGTTCAGTAAATTTCCAAGGTTGCAGACTGTCTGGACCCACCCAGAATTCCACCAGGACTGGACTGCCCCCACCGGGTTATACTGGATATGTAGACATAAACCTATGCTAAGCTGCCTGACCAGTGGACAGGTGGTTGTGTTATTGGCACTATTAAACCATCTTTCTTCCTACTGCCCATAAAAGCAAGTGGACTCCTGGGCTTCCCTGTCTATGCTTCCCGTGGAAAATGAAGCATAGCCACAGGTAATTAAAAAGATGGTAAATGAACTCCTAAAAAATTATACAATACTATAGGCCTGCCACTTAGACACAAGACGGCTCATGGGAATACTGGACCCCCATTTACATGCTCAACCAAACCATACGGTTGCAAGCTGTTTTAAAAATCATCACTAATAAAACCAGTCAGGCCTTGACTGTTCTGGCCCGGCAAGAAACTCGGATAAGAAGTGCTATCTATCAAAATAGATTGGCTCTCGACTACTTGCTAACAGCTGAAATAGAGGTCTATAAGAAATTTAACCTTACTAATTACTGTCTACACATATACTGTCAAAGGCAAGTAGTTAAAGACATAGTTAAAAATATGACAAAACTGACACATGTGCCCATACAAGTGTAGCACAAATTCGACCCTGAAGCCATGTTTAAAAATTAGTTCCCAGCACTAGGACCATTTAAAACTCTTATAATAAAAGTTATAATAGTAATAAGAACCTGCTTACTGCTCCCTTGTTTGCTACCTGTACTTCTTCAAATGATAAAAAAGCTTCATTGCTATCTTAGTTCACCAAAATGCTTCAGCACAAGTGTACTATATGAATCACTATCAATCTATTGCACAAAAAGACATAAGTAGCAAAAATAAGAGTGACAACTCCCACTAATAAAAAGTGAGAGTCTCAAAGGGGGGAAATGAGGAAAGAGAGAAACCCTCTCATATTGTTTTACATTGTTTTATACCCAGTACCTGTTTTAAGAAAAAACAAGGAAGTGAACCAAGATAGGCAGCCCGGCACCAGGCCCAAAACCAGGCCTGGGCCTGCCTGGCCTAAACCCAGTAGTTACAAATGAACTCATAACTTAGAAACCAATGTTATTCATAGATTCCAGACATTGTATAGAAGAACATTGTGAAACTCCCTGCCCTGTTCTGTTTCTCTCTGACCACCAGTACAGGCAGCCCCTGTCACGTACCCCCTACTTGCTCAAATCAGTCACGACCCTGTTATGTAAAATCTTTAGTGTTGTGAGCCCTTAAAAGGGACAGAAATTGTGCACTCAGGGAGCTCAGATTTTGAGACGGTAGCTTGCCAATGCTCGCAGCTGAATAAAGCCCTTCCTTCTACAACTTGGTGTCTGAGAGGTTTTGTCTGCAGCCCGTCCTGCTACAATGCCTGTAATCCCAGCACTTTGGGAGGCTGAGGCACTTTGGGGTGGATGGCCTGAGGTCAGGAGTTCAAGACAACCTGGCCAACATGGTGAAACCCCGTCTCTACTGGAAATACAAAAATTAGCTGGGCATGGTGGCAGGCACCTGTAATCCCAGCTACCTGGAAGGCTGAGGCAGGAGAATTGCTTGAATGTAGGAGGCAGAAGCTGCAGTGAGCCAAGATGGTGCCATTGTACTCCAGCCTAGGTGACAAGAGCGAAACTCCGTCTCCAGAAAAAATGTCAGGCTTTCACATGTCAGAGAAGCAGAAGTGCATACAGGATATACAATGAAAACTTTAATTCCTCTCTCTGCCCCAACTCTTCTGTTCCCTTCCCCATAGCAGACAGTTCCCATGTGTATCTCAGCAGAGACAGACACAGCTGTCTATAAGTATGCCCACGCCACCTAGCTCTCCTCTTGTGTTTGAGTACACAGATGAAAGACTACTTTCTTCATCTGATTTGTATCACCTATTCTATGGGATCATCTTGTTCTTTTTTTTTTCACCTTTTTGAGACAGTCTCACTCTGTCACCCAGGCTACAGTGCAGTGGCGTGATCACAGCTCAGTGCAACCTCAACCTCCCAGGCTCAAGCAATCCCCCGACCTCAGCCACCTGAGTAGCTGGGACTACAGAGGTGTGCCACCATGCCCAGCAAATTTATTTTCAGTTTTTTAAAGAAAAGGTCTCTCTACATTGCCCAGACTAGTCTTGAACTCCCAGGCTCAAGCTATCCTCCCACCTTGCCTTGGCCTCCCAAAGTACTGTGATTACAGATGTGAGCCACAGTGCCTGCCCACCTTGTTCTTTTAAAGGCTTATAGTACTCCATTGCAGGGATGTGTCATTATGCCTATAGGCTAATGCAAACCACTATTCACTTTTTCCTGTAACCTCCTAGGTTTTTTCCTGTTAAGCAACTGGTGGGAGCATAGGTGCGGAATTCCCCCACCCCCGACACGTTTCTGTGCACTGGGCTATGCAACAGACATGTTCAGTCAGCACATGGATGAAGGACGGGACCTCTGCCTCTGCATGCCTGTGCCATCTCTAAAATTCTCTGGGCCTGCACCACCTCCCTGCCCTCTGCGTGCACTTTCATTCTGCTCCTTCTCACTGAGGAATGAGGGGGGCCTGGCTGTGAAGTCTTTGGAACCCCGTTCTGTGATGTGTCTTTCACTTTCCCTCTGTCACAGCTGGACTCAAAGGAAGCTTCGAGGGACACCTAGGGGACTGGAAGCTCAGGCGTGTGTGATGGGCACAGAGGTTTCTGTGGGCTGATCTGGGAGGAAGATTCCTTTCCTGGAGCCACCACTCGGCTGCTCGGGGCTCACACCAGCCCCTGAGGGCAAAGCTGGGAGCCCACAGCAGCAATCAGTAACTCTGTGAGGGAAAAATGAAAAGGTCAAGAGAAGTCCAAAGTATTTGTAAGCATTTTACCAAAGAAATGCCAAGACAGCTGTATCTACCTTGATGTAGTACAAATGCCCTAAATAGTATTATAGGAATTACAATTTGTAAGTCAAATCACATTTTATGAGCACAAAAGGAAAACCACCACTAAGGAAATGCACATTGAATCCTTAAAAATAAAGAAAAAAGAACTTCTAGTCAAACCATCACCTTTCCCTTTGGCCCTCTGCCTTTGCTTGATGTTTTCGGCATTTACACTTGTTATCTGTTGAGTCTTCTTAAAGCAAGGCCCGCAGTTGCAGAAAATTCACTGGAGGAAAAAAAAAAATCTGCATTTATGTCTCTCAGGGTGTGTTTTTAAATACCAAACAGAAGGGCAGGAGGGAAGAAAACGACGTGCCTTCTGGAGCCACAAAAAGGTTAAGAAATGAAAAGGCTGTTTCACAGTTGGCAGGAGGAAGAAGGTGACAGGGAGGAAGCAGCCTGCAAATGAACGAGCAAAAGTGTGGTATGAATGACCGTGACAAGTGTCTCCGAGAATGAGTCCATGTTCAGAGCTCACAAAGAAATCTTCCAGAAAATAAAGAAAAAACTAGGAACATCAGGATGCTCCAGAGGCCTTGCAAAAACAGCTGTGGCTTTAATTAATTGATCGAGTCAATATACATTAACTATAGATGTTAATTATGTTATATTAAGATAGTGGCTGCCTTACCAGGCTTTGTTAAAGGCACAGCGGATAAGGCAGAAAGTGAAACAGACAAGACTCCCTGCCTTCCTGGGGCTCACACTGCAGCAGGGGACACAGGCCAGGAATTCAACGCATGGTTAAAACACACAGTGTGGCAGACAGACAGTGATGAGTGCCCGAGGAGCAAAACCCAAGCAGGAAGGGGAGCTGAGGCAGGCCAGATGGAAGGTAATGGGGCAGGGGTACGGGAGGCTGTTATGTGCTGAGCTGTCCCCCCAAAAATCCATGTTGAGATCCTCACCCCCACCCATCAGAATGTGACTGCATTTGCACACAGACCTTTAAGTGATTCGGTTAAATGGCATTATTGGGGCAGGTCCTAATGCAATAGGACTGGTGTCCTATGAGACAAGATTAGGACCTGCACGCACAGGGGGAAGGCCACGGGGAGGCACAGGGAGGAGACAGCCTCTGCCAGCCAAAGAGGGGGAGACCTTGGGGGAAGCCAGTTCTGCTGACACCTTGATCCCGGACTTCTCAGACCCAGAATTGTGAGAAAATGAACGTCCGAGGTTGCAGGCACCCGGGCTGTGGTAGTTTGTTATGGAAGCCCGAGCAGACCAATAGAAAGAGCTCGCTGTGAAAGCTAACTTTTGGGGCCGGGCACGGTGGTTTATGCGTGCAATCCCAGCAGTTTGGGAGGTCAAGGTGGGTGGATCACCTGAGATCAGGAGTTTGAGACCAGCCTGGCTAACATGGCAAAACCGCATCCCTACTAAAAGCATAAAAATTAGCCGGGTGTGATGGCTGGCGCCTGTAGTCCCAGCTACTGTGAAGGCTGAGGCAGGAGGTTCACTTGAACCTGGGAGGTGGTGATTGCCATGAGCCAAGATCACACCACTGCAGTCCAGTCTGGGTGATAGAGCGAGATTCCATCTCAAAAAAAAGAAAAAAAAAAGAAAGTTAACTTTTGTGTGATGCTCAGAGGGAAGTGAGGGAATGTGCCAGGCAGAGGGTGTGGGGAAACAGACAGCAGGTGCAAAGGCCCTGAGGCAGGAGGTGCCCAGACAGCCAGCAGGGCAGCAGGTGGATTACAGAGCTGGGAGGTGGCAGGAGCAGGTTTGGCTTTTACTTTTTAGATGGGCAAGTGTTGGAGGGTTTTGAACAGAGGAGTGAGACATGGTCTGATCTAATTTGAGCAGAATTGCTCTGGCTGCTAATTGGAACAGGCATCATGTAGACAAGGGGGAAACAGGAACAAGTTAGTGGGTTGTTAACACTTTAGGAGAGAGAGCATGGTGGTGTGAACAAGGGCAGGGCAGAGAGCACCCCTTCCGGATGCAATTGGACGGTGGAGTCAGTGGGACTGGCTGACAGATCACATGTGGGATATGAGAGAAGAGTTAGGAGAACTGTGTTTTGCTCTGAACAGCTGGAGGCATGAAGCTGGCATGGCCTGGGATACATGAGATAGTGGGAGGAGCCAGGGGTAAGACTCAGCTCTGGGTATGTTAGGTCAGAGAAGTGGGTTGGAAATCCAGGTGCAGGTGTGAAAACGGTAGGTGGCCATTGAACTTCAGGGAGGGTGTGGCATGAAGATGTGCAGGTGGGAGTGGCCAGCTGATGGATGTGTCTAAACCACCAGATGGTGAGAGCATTTCGAGTAGGCACAGGAAGGAACGGGGTGCAGGGACAGTGCCCTTGGATGCCCAGTATTCAAAGGCAGGGAGTGAGAAGGAGCAGCCAGAATGGTCAGAGGAGAAACAGACAAGGTGGGTCTCAGGCACCAAGGACACGCT
Source organism: Theropithecus gelada (assembly GCF_003255815.1). NCBI lineage: Eukaryota > Metazoa > Chordata > Mammalia > Primates > Cercopithecidae > Theropithecus > Theropithecus gelada. The sequence continues at coordinate 40,868,680 of NC_037676.1, read as the reverse complement.
GTGCTGGAGATGGGGGAGTGGCCAGTGACCAGCTCTGTTGAACGCTGCTGATGGGCTGAGTCAGATGGGACTGAGCATGGCCTCTGGAGCCATGGGTGGAGGCCTGATGAGGGTGAGAGAGTAGGAGGCAAGGAATCAGAGGCAGCTAAGGCTAAAAATTGGGTGAAGAAGTGAAAACAGCAAAGGTTTTTTTTGTTTTGCTTTCAATTTTTTGGAGAGATGGGGTCTTGCTATGTTGCCCAGGCTGGTCTGGAACTCCTGGCCTCAAGCAATCCTCCGAATTGGTCTCCAAAGTGCTGGGATTATAGAGGTTTTAGGAGATGGAAGGGAATTGTTGGACTAGGTGCTCCAAGGCCAGAGTGGGCTGTGGCTCCTTTCCCTGTCTCACCTCTGCAGACTCTCTGTGCAGTGCACACGCACTGGTGCCTACCCTGGAGCCACTGTGCTAGGTGCTCTGGACCCTGGAGACCAAGGAGTGGAGGTGTCAGCCCCTCCCAACCCCACTCCACGCCCCACTCCCTTCAGTTGGCTGCATGACCTGGTTCTGGGGACTGAATCTGAGCCTAAGTGCCTCGGCTCCTAGGCTGACTCATTTCCCTTCTCCTGCCCAGAGCTGCTGTAGTCCGCAATGGGCCCTGGGCTGGGATGGGGGATCTGTAACTCCCGTCCATCCTGTGCACAGACAGTCCAGCAGGACCAAGTCCCAAGGAGCACGCTCAGGTGACATCAGGGCTGGGCGCTCAACTGTGCTCCGCAGCGTGCCTCCTGCGACCCGCTGGCTGTGGCGGTTGAGTGAGATAATGAACTCAGAGCCCAGTTGGTGCCTGGCACCTGGCAGGGGCTCCGGGAGTGATTGACAAGACTGAAGGGCACTGAGGGAGGGGGGCAGGCACACGACTGACTTGTGATGGGTGTCCTCACAGAAGGGGGCATCTGCCCAATGGGTTCCTGGTTCCAGCAGGGTCATCTGGAGATGGCTCTGCAGCCAGTGAGCCTTGGAGGACAGGGAGACCTGCAGGGGAGGGAGCGGGCCTGAGTCGATGCATGTGGCGCTTCAGCTTCATACGCGACTGGATTGGGGTCAGCAAGCCCTCTTCCCCGGCTGGAATGAGGGCGGCAGGGGATGAGACTAGAAGCCAGGGAGGGGCTGAGCCAGGAGCCTCGACAGCCACCCCAGGGACTCGTTACTCTATTGGCGGGGAGAGGAAGCTTGCTGCTGAAGGCTTAATTCAGGGGAGAAGAGAGCGTGAGGGGTTGAATTGTGGCCCCCCCAAAAGATGCTGCAGTCCCAATCCCCAGGACCTGCGACCATCACCTTGGAACCAGTCATTTAACTTGGTGTGTAACATATCATTTGGAAAAAGTGTCTGTTGATCAAATTGAGATGAGGTCATTAATGTGGGCCCTCATCCAAGTGACTGGTGTCCTTTTAAGGGGACATTTGGACACAGGGACAGATGCATCAAGGGAATCTGATGGGGAGATGCAGGGAGAAGACACAGGCTTCCATCTCCAAGCCAAGGAGCACCTGAGCCACGAGGAGCAAGCAGGGAGGCCTGGGACAGATGCTTCCTTGCAGCTTTGAGGAGTGACCTTGACCTTGACTTCCAGCCTCCACGCTTGGGAGACACCTCCGTTGTCCTCCCCGCCACTCCCTGACAAGCTGCCATAGCAAGGGGTGAGGTGTATGGGGAGATTTAGGAGGTGAGGAGGCTGCCCTACAGTGACACACAGAGGCAGGGGATTTGGCTGATGGGGTTAACAAGCAAGAGACTCTGCCCAATGTGCAAGAAGCTGGTGCTGCGACACTGGGCTTCTGAGAAAAGAAAGTTTTGATTGCTAGTGGGCTAACAAGGAGATAGGCATCTAGCTCACATCTGTCTCCAAGTGCTGGCTTTAAGGCAGGAATTTTATTAGAAAAAGTTAAGGGAGTGGATTCTGGGATTAGTAGGTGATTGGTGGAGGGAAGAAGGAGGTCTGGAAAGTTCTTACACCTGTGCAGTTGTCTCTTCATGCCTCCTCATGGGTCCCATGTGCAAATTCTGAGGAAGTTAGTGTGACATATGCAGTGGAAATTCAGGCTGTGACATTAGCAGGTGGGCTCTGTGCAGACTTAGTTGGCCATATTGGTTCCAACCAATTGCAACCGGTTTTAAAATCTCGCAAGCAGAGGGAGTTTCAGTGTTTCCGGAAGTTGTCTTTTCTTATCTGCTATCCTGAAAACTCAAACATTTCTATTAGTCATTAGGTTTTTTTGTTTTTTTGTTTTTTTTTTTTAAAGCTCTGGGGCACGGTTTCAGTGGGTGACAGCCAAAGCCCAGGGACACTAGTGGAGGGCCCAGGGAGGGGCAGTGGCCATGGAACAAGAGGAGAGTGATGTCTGGGGTGAGCCGATGGACGCCAGTGTCCATGTGCAGCACAGCCACGTGGCTTGGAAGATGGGACTTAGGCACCAACGATGGCTCCATGCAAGACTGGGCCTGCAGACTCACCCTGGTAGGGAGGGACGTCCCTCAGGAGCTACTGGAAGGAAACTGGCATGGAAAGGGAATGAGGAGGAACTCATGGATGGAGTAGGATTAGGAAAATACCACTGTGAAATAGTAAGAAATATGTACATTGTTATCTGGCCCTGGTTTCTGACATACAGCTCCTAATATTGCTGTAGAAAGGGGTGCTGGAAGAATCTTTTGTTCTAATATTTGCCCTTTGACCCTGGTTCCTGACACAGAGCTCCTAATCCCTTGGGAGTTCCTGGGTGATCGGAGCCTCTTTTGTTCTAATGAGGTGACTCTTGGTGGGCTCTGGATGGCATCAGGATGGGCTGGTTGCCAGAGTGCTAAAGGTCAAAACAGTACTTGCCTTTTTTGGAGGGGCACTGACATTGGAGGTAAGAGAGAGCACACGGGGGTGGGTGGAGCTGGAAATGTGGGCTTGGGCTGGGCGGGTTCACAGAGGTGTGTATGTAAATTGTATACATGGGCCGGGTGTGGTGGCTTACGCATGTAATCCCAGCACTTTGGGAGCCGAGGCAGGTGGATCACCTGAGGTCAGGAGCTCGAGACCAATCCGGCCAATATGGTGAAACCTCGTCTCTACTAAAAATACAAAAATTAGTCCAGTGTGGTGGTGGGCACCAAACCCCAGCTACTGGGGAGGCTGAGGCAGGAGAATAGCTTGAACCCAGGAGGCGGAGATTGCAGTGAGCAGAGATCGAGCCACTGCTCTCCAGCCTGGACAAAAGAGCAAGACTCCATCTAAAAAAAAAAAACAATTAATTAAATTAAAATAAATAAATAGTATGCATGCAGGGGAGAGACCACGAGCCGTGGCTGCAGTCTATCCATAGCAGTTGAATCAGTCTGAATTTTCATAAGATCCTTAGGTGACATGAGTACATGTGTAAATTTGAGAACTTTGAAGAAAGTTCTCTGAACTCTGAAGAAAGCGTCTGAAATCGAGTGAGTAAGAAGACTGGGGGCTGTAAAGGAGAGGAAATGGGGCTCCCTGGGATGCCCAGGTTTCTGCCTGGGTTAACTGGGGACTGAGGAGCCAGGAGGTGACTTCTGATGGTGCACTGGGCGGACTCCTTGCCTCAGTCTTCCGAAAGAGGTCAAGGCTAGGGTTATAGATCTGGGCATGCGGGTGCTACTGGAAGCCAGGGCTAAGATCATAGAGGGAGAAGGTATAAAGAGAAAAAGAGCCCAGGCAGAAGTTTTATTAGTGAGCCCTATAGAAAGCATTCAGGAGCTGGGAGAAGAGCAACGAGAGAGTGGAGTCTCAGGAATGGGGGAGATACACCGCCAGGTCAAAGGCTCCAGGGAATCAGATCCAAATGTGTCCATAGGTTCCATGGTGGCAAGAGAATTTGGAGTGTAGTTGGGCTGCACCCGGGAGTAACAGGCTGGAGGAGCTGGTAGCAGGCACAACATGGGGACGCGGTGAGAGCAGGGCTCTCTGACAGCCCGGTTTTCTGAGGAGGTGAGAAGGAGTGGGGTCCAAAGGTATCAAGAAGGGTTGGATGCATACATGTTTCGGTGGTGCAGAAGGGAGGGCACTGAGCCCACACAGCCCATGGCTTCCATTTCCCCTCCAGAGTTGAAGGCACTGTCACCACGGAGGGGCAAGGTGGTGGCCACTTTGGGTGGGAGAGTGCAGAAGAGGGAGCAGTAGGGGCCTCACCCACACGCAGGCCTGAGGACCCAGCCAGCCTCCCCTTTCCTCCTCTCCCTTCCTTCTCTCTCTCTCTCTCTCTCTTTTTTTTTTTTTTTTTTTTGAGACACAGCCCCTGTCTGTCACCCAGGCTGGAGGGCAGTGGCACCATCTTGGCTCATTGCAACCTCTGCCTCCTGGGTTCAAGTGATTCTCCTGCCTCAGCCTCCCAAGTAACTGGGATTACAGGTATGCACCATCACACCCAGCTAATTTTTGTATGTTTTAGTAGAGATGAGGTTTCATGATGTTAGTAAGGCTGGTCTCAAACTCCTGACCTCAGGTGATCCACCCGCCTTGGCCTCCCAAAGTGCTGGGATTACAGGCAGGAGCCACCACGCCTGGCCTTACTCCAGCACTTTCTATGAATCTGGATGTAAACCCTCTTCCTGCTTTTCTGTTTTTCTCTGAACACCTTGGCTTATAGGCTCTTTTATCTCTTCAAATTCCACCCTGGAACATGCAATTATGAAAAAGACAGATTGCTGTCGTTGGTAAACCTTGGACAGGAAATTAGGAATCCGTGAGCTCAATATTCACCTTTGCTATGAACTCCTGACATTATTTTGGTCAAGCATAGGGGAGAGTGAAAGCTCTCCTCAAATATTTGAAGGGCTATCACACAGAAGCAGGGCTTGAATAATTTCAGTGTAGCATTAGATGGCAGAGCAGGGCTGGTGTGCACACACCTGGGGAGATGGCTTGAACCCTGTGGGAAATGGACAGAAGCCCTCTTGGGGAGTGGTCTGGTCTGGGAATGTGAGAGTGAGCAGAAGAAGCCTCCCATTTGGGAAGTGCAAGACAGTTCTTTCTCATTCTGCAATTCTAATTTTCCATTTGTCTTCCTGTTTTATCCTCTATATTCATGGCTCCTGGATAACCTCTCCTGGATCAAACTTGACCTGAACACCTATAGGGTGTGGCATTGGACTGGATGGCTGAGGCCCCACAGCCCTCTGCCCTCAGAGGAGTCAGGACTGGTAGACACTGGTTGGCTCCTTCTTTCCTGAAAGGGATTAATGGTACATGGATAGAACCTTCCAGGCCCACCCTCAATTTAGGATGTTTGTTCTAAGTAGCAATAAAAGTACAGTCTCTAGAGATTGACTGTTTTGTTTCAAATCTGAGGTCCATGACTTAGTAGCCATTGATCTTGAGCAAGTTTTTCATTCTCTCCGTGCCTCAGTTTCCTTATCTGTAAAATGGTGATGATAATGGCATCTGCCTCATGGAGTTGTTCTTAGGATTAAATACGCTTAGAAGAATGCCCGGTGCTCTCATTATGTTTTAGCTATTTATATTATTTAGTTCAAGAGGCAGCTTTTATCTTGGGAAGCTTTATTAATTATTAATAATGTTTCTTTTAAAAACACAAGTCAGTCTAGTAGCATAAATGCATACACTCAGGATGGGACTGGGAACCAGATGGAAATCTTAGGGAAGAAAGCAGCAAAGATGTAAAAATGGACTCCATTCCCCTTTACTTAGCAGCTAAATAAAAAGGCCCCACTGAAATACAGAATTTCCTTGAGTAATAAGCATCCCTATATTAAAAAAAAGAAGAACTGGGGCTGTCTTCTGTACTAGAGTTCAGACCCACTCTCCACACCACTTCCCTGCATGTTGAGTGACCAACTGTCCTCACCCATGGGTTAGTGACCCCCACCGTGGGTGTGTGCCAGATTCTGTGGCTCCCAAGAAATGATGAGAAGAGCCTGAGAATGAATGGTGGGAACCCAGCAGGGACACCTCAGTGAGGGGTGTGGCCGCAGTGGAGGAGGTGGTTCTTTGGTGACCACAGTGGGGCAGTCTTTTGTCTCTTGATGCTGTGTGGGGGTCACTGTGGGTTCTGTTTCTATCACTTTGGAGGAATAGGTTGGCCTTTTGGTTGCCTGCCTGGGGATATTATTTTATGTGGCTAACTCAGGTTACTAATACTTCTACACTCAGGAAAACCAGCTGAGTCACTGTCAAAATCGGTCACCTGATGGTTCCTTTTAGGTCAGGCCTTGCATTAGGCAGCTTGGGCCTGAATTCTGACTCTGCTCCATCAGAATGTGACCTGGGGGAAGTCACTTAAACACATGCAGCCTGTCTTGGTCTGTTCGTGTTGCTATAAAGGAATACCCGAGGCTGGGTCATTTATAAAGAAGAAATGTTTATTTGGCTCACAGTTCTACAGAAAGTGTGATGCCAACATCTGTGTCTGGGGAAGGCCTCAGGTTGCTTCCAGTCATGGTGGGAAGGGAAGGAGAGCCGGCGTGCAAAGAGATCATACAGCAAGAGAGGAAGCAAGAGAGAGGGGAGGGGCCTGGCTCTTCCTAACAAGCATTTCTAGTGGGAACTAAGAGTGAAAACTCACTCACCCACAAGGGAGGGCATTAATTGTCCCTTCATAAGGCAGCCACCTCCTCAGCCCAAACACCTCTCATTTGGCCTCACTTCCAGCTTTGGGGATCAAATTTCAACAGAGGTTTGGAGAGGACAGACATCCAAACTATGGTACAGACTTGGCTTCCTCATATGGAAAACAGGGCCATCAGTGCTTTTGTTATGAGAAATCAATGTTTGATATATGATCAGCAATGCATGGGGCACAGCAAAGACTCTTGTCAGTGAGTGGTGATTATGATGCTGCTGCTGCTGATGGTGATGATGATGATGATAATGATAATGATGTTGGTGATGGTGATCCTGGTGATGATGATGGGGATGATGATGCTGGGGATGGTGATGGTGATGATGATGATGCTGGTGATGATACTGGTGATGGTGATGCTGATGATGGTGATGCTGGTGATGATGATGGTGATGATGATGATGATGATGATGGGGATGATGATGGTGATGATGATGATAATGATGCTGGTGAGGGTGATGCTGGTGATGATGGGGATGATGATGATGGGGATGGTGATGATGTGGATGGTAATGATGAGGATGATGATGCTGGTGATGCTGATGATGGTGATGCTGGTAATGATGATGATGATGATGGTGATGATGCTGGTGATGGTGATGCTGATGATGATGTGAATGATGATGATGGTGATGATGATGCTGGTGATGTTCATGCTGGTGATGGTGATGATGGTGATGGTGATGATGATGATGGTGATGATGATGGTGATGATGGTGATGATGATGATGTGGATGATGATGATGGTGATGATGCTGGTGATGATGCTGGTGATGGTGATTATGGTGATGGTGCTGATGGTGATGGTGATGATGGGGATAATGATTATGGTGATGGTGATGATGGTGATGATGATGCTGGTGATGGTGATGATGGTGATGATGCTGGTGATGGTGATGATGGTGATGATGATGGTGATGGTGATGATGGTGATGATGATGGTGATGGTAATGATGGTGATGATGATGATGTGAATGATGATGATGAGGATGATGATGCTGGTGATGATGCTGGTGATGGTGATGATGGTGATGATGATGGTGATGGTGATGATGGTGATGATGATGGTGATGGTAATGATGGTGATGATGATGATGTGAATGATGATGATGAGGATGATGATGCTGGTGATGGTGATGATGGTGATGATGATGGTGATGATGATGATGTGAATGATGATGATGGTGATGATGGTGCTGGTGATGATGCTGGTGATGGTGATGATGGTGATGATGATGCTGGTGATGTTGATGCTGGTGATGGTGATGATGGTGATGGTGATGATGGAGATAATGATGATGGTGATGATGAGGGTGATGATGATGATGCTGGTGATGTTGATGCTGGTGATGGTGATGATGTTGATGATGATGCTGCTGATGGTGATGATGGTGATGATGATACTGGTGATGGTGATGATGGTGATGATGCTGGTGATGGTGATGATGATGATGATGATGGTGATGGTGATGGTGATGATGATGTGAATGATGATGATGAGGATGATGATGCTGGTCATGATGCTGGTCATGGTGATGATGGTGATGATATGAATGATGATGATGGTGATGATGATGCTGGTGATGATGATGGTGATGATGAGGATAATGATGATGGTGATGATGCTGGTGATGTTGATGCTGGTGATGGTGATGATGGTGATGGTGATGGTGATGATGGTGATGGTGATGGTGATGATGGTGATGGTGATGATGGGGATAATGATGATGGGGATGATGATGCTGGTGATAATGGTGATGATGATGGTGATGATGAGGATGAATATGATGGCGATGATGCTAGTGATGATGATAATGATGGTCTGTTGCAATGGGGAGTGTGGAGAAGGGTTGCATCATCTTTTCTCTGAACAGGAGTGAGGAAGCTCCTCTGGCTACTGAGATGCTGGTGTTGCCCTGGTCCCTCATTTCAGTAGGAACTCAGCTAGAGCTCCCACCGTTTACTTATCACTCTCATGGTGTCCGGATCAACCTGTTAGAGGCTTCGGATCATAACTTCAGTACTACATTCCCACTTTCTCTTTCTCAGCCTGAAATCTTCCCAATATATAATAGGATACAGGGGAGCTACCTCATAAGTAGACCAGGGACATGAACAGGACTCTCATTGTACCCAACTGAGATTTTTGAATATTCAAGGCCACAGTCACCACTCTAAGTGTTGATATGAGGGGGACTCAGGCAAGACTTTCCTATCTACCAAGTGCTGTCTGCTGTTCCTTAAGGATAATATATTCCCTTTGAGTCAGAGAGATTATGTTTCTTTCTAATCTTCAAAAGGCTTCTATAAAGATTTAGATCTACAGGAGGAATCAGGGTTCTGGGGCTGAAGGAGCCTTAGACACCAACTAGTCCATGAAGAAACTGACACTCTGTACAGTGCTTGATGTTTTACTGAAACATTTAACGTTCTCTTTCTCTTCTGGTCCTCCTGACAATCCTTCAAAGGAGGTAATATCAGCATTCTTATTTATAGATAAGGAAATGGAGTGATTTAGTGCAGTGCAATGGTTAAGACTCCACAGCCAGCTGCTCAGGATTCAAGTTCTGATTCCGCTATATTTTATTTTATTTTATTTTTAGAGACAATGTCTCGCCCTGTCACCCAGAATGGAGTGCAGTGGTGCAATCATAGCTCACTGCAGCCTCAAACCCTTGGGCTTAAGTGGTCTTCCCACCTCAGCTTCCTGAGTAGCTGGGACAATACTCATGAGCCACCATGCCTGGCTAATTGTTTTATTTTTTGTAGAGACAGGGTCTCACTATGTTGCCTAAGGTGGTCTTGAACTCCTGGGCTCAAGTGATCCCCCAGCCTCAGCCTCCCAAAGCACTGGGATTACAGGCAGCTCCACTATTTACTAGCTGTGTGACCTTGAATAAGTTACTCAGCCTCTCTGTGCCTCATCTTTCCTATCTGTAAAATGGTGATAATGCTTGGTGCAATGGAAATGCTGCTATTTTTTTATGATTATTCCTTAAACCAGGACACAGTAGACCTGTGAATTTCTTCAACACATGTTTATCAAGCCCCTACTATTTGTCAGGCACTATGCAAGTGCTGCAGATACCAGTGAGCAAAACCAGACACTACCCCTTCCCTTATGGAGATTCAAGTCTAGTGAGAGAGCTATGCATGAATCCAATCAACCACACTAATGTAAAATTACATGTGTCATGAAGGAGGCACCCATGATGTTACTGCAAGTGGATAGAGCCAGTCTGGAGACCCCAGGGAAGTGAAGACCGCAGTGAAATCTGATGAGTGAGTTGGAGTTAGCTAGACTGGGGATGGGGGTGGAGAGGACACAGGGCAGTCTGGGCAGGAGCCATCAAGGACACAGCAGCCTGGTAGAGGGATGACATGGACCTGCTCAAAGCCTGCTGAGGCTGGAGCACAGGGACCAGCACAGACCTGGGCGAGATGAGTCAGTGGGTAGGAAGGGCCTGATCATTCAGGTCTTCATAGGCGGTGTAACAGATTCTGATCTTCAGGAGCAAAAAGGAAGGATGCTAAGTGGAGAAGTGACAATAGCCAGATCTGTGATGTGCAGTCCATCCTGCAGTGGAGGGTGGACAGGTGGGTGGCCAGAGGGAATGGAGACATGACTGTGAGGAGGCCCAGGGGAACAGTGGCCCTGGGGCCCGTGCTCAAGGAAGAGGGCTGTGCTGGAGGTAAAATACGTGTGTTGTCGGTAGGTTGATTACAGCCCAGGCCAGGGGGTGAGTTGGCCTGGGGAGACAGTCTAGAGCTGTGCTGTGTAATAGAGTAACCACTAGTCAAATGTAACTATTAAGCCATTAAAATGTGCCAGGTCTGAATTTAGGTATGCTGTAAGTGTGAAATACACACTGAATGTTGAGCTTAGTAAAAATGTGAAATGCCTTATTCATAATAAATCCATTGCATGCTGATGAGATATTTTGAATATATTGAATTAAAATGTATTATTAAAATTCATTTTACCAGTTTCTTTTTTTTTTTTTTAAAGATATGGCTACTTGCAAATTTAAATTCCATATGAAATTGGGATTTGTGGGTTGCACGGTGTCCAGAGTGAGGAGACTTCAGTCCAGGACCCAGCCCTGGGAAATCGTCTTCAAAACAAGGCTTCTGCCAGAAGACTGCAGGTGGAGAAGGGGCTGGAAGGGCAGAGACGTGGGGGAGGGGGGTGGTGGGAGGCGGGGGGAGGTCCTGTGAGGCAGCGCTTGCGGGCTGCAGGGATCAGAGACAAGGCCCAGTTGCTCCCAAGTTTGCACAGCGTGGGGCCCAGCTCGCAGGCCCAGGACGTCGTTCTCTGCAGCTTGGTAGACGCCTCCTTTCTGGGCTCTAGCCTGGCTGGGTAAATGTCTACAGTAAGCCCTCAGATTAGGGAAGGCAGAAGGAGGCAGACTATTTCATAATAACTCTTCTCCGAGTCTCAAATATTGTTTTTCACAACTCCTTCCTTAGCCGTTTGTGGAAAAAGAGCTCATCCCACGAGATGGAGAGGTAGTGGGTGGGCGGCAGCTCCCGAGCCGGGGACCCCGGCTGGCTCCTGTACCGCGTGACGGGGTGGTTGGCTGAGCCCGAGGCCCCCTCCGCCTGCCGCAGGCTGGGTTGGCGCTGCGGACCCAAGTGCAGCTCTTCTCCGCGGGGCACGGGCGCAGGCGGCGTCCCCAGGGAGGGGTGCGCGGGAGCGCCGGGGATGGAGGGCGGGCGGGCCTGGAGCGGGGACCTAGTTCCACTTCTGTCCCAAAAAGACTCAAAGGAAAACAATTTACTTGATCCTGGACACGTTTTCATCTATAATTGGGAAATATGCAAATGAAAAGGCCCACATGGCCTGAAAGGGGCAAATCAAGCTCCCAGCGCGCGACTCGGGGAACTGGCTTTTCCCCAGGGAGCCCCGGAGGCGCGCGACCCCCGCCGAGGGCGCCCGGGGCGGAACCGCGCGGCTGGCTTTGGGGTGGCGCGTCCGGGCCCTCAGGGGCCGCCGCCCGGGGGCGCCCCAGGCCCGCCCCCCGCCCTCTGCCGCCTGCCCTCCCGGCAGAGCCTCCGCTCCCGCGATGTCGCCGCGCTCGCCGCCGCCAGGCGCGCTGGTCCGCCGGGTCGACCGGGCGCGGGGCGCGCCGCCCGCCGCAGCCTGCCCTCTTTCCCCGGCTTGGCCCTGCGGCCCGCGGCGGGGTCCGGGGTAGAGCGGCTGCTTTGTTCCCGCCGCCCGACGGCGAGGGGCTCTGCAAAGGCGGAAGCCCGGCGCTAGCCATGACCCCGTGCGGACGCCCAGCGCGCCCAGCCACGCCGCTCCGGCCGGGCCCCCGGGCCTTCCCGCGCTGAGCGCCCGAGTCCGCCCCCTCCGCGGCCGCTCACCGCCCGCCGCCGCCGCAGTACAAGCCGCCTCCCCGCCCCCGCCCCCCCGCGCCGCCGCCGCCGCCGCCGCCGCCGCCGCAGGAGAGGGAGGGAGGCGGAGGGAGGGAGGCGGCGGGCCCAGCCCAGAGCCCGTCCCGGGCGCCGGCGAGCGAGCTCCGGCCGCGGCGGCAGCGCCATCCCGGGCCGCGGGCAGCCGCGCCTCGCCCTCCGCGCCCGGAGCTGCCTTCGCCTTCCCGCGGCCCCGCCGCAGCCGGCCCGCGGCGCGCCACGGACGCTGTCCCCTCGGCGGAGCAGAGACCCCTTCCCCTTCTTAGGGGGTGTCGTCTCTGGGATCGCTGAGCGCTAGGGGTTCAGGAGGCGGGGACGGGAGCGCCGTGACACGCCATGGCTCAAGCGGCCAAACAGCTGAAGAAAATCAAAGACATCGAGGCGCAGGCCCTCCAGGAGCAGAAGGAGAAGGAGGAATCCAACAGGAAGCGGAGAAACCGCTCCCGTGACCGAAAGAAGAAGGTAGGAGGGGGCGGCGGTGAAAGCGCCGCGGCGCCTGGAAGTGGCTGCTGGGGACAAGGGTCGGGCGGCCCGGGACGCGTTGGGGCGCGGGGCCCGGTGCGGCGGAGTTGGGGGCACCCGAACGGGGAGGGCTTGGTGGGCGCAGAGGAGGGACGGAGGCTTCTGCGCGGCCGGGAAGGGGACAGGGCGGGAGGCTGGAAGGGCAGAGCGGGTGGCCGGGAGGCTGAGGGCGCGCAAAGCCGCCCGCCCGCTGCTCGCGGAGACCTTTCAGAACCTTGGACAGCGCCCGGCAGGCCCGCGGGGCTCTAGGACCAACTTTCCCGACCTTGGCTACCAGCCGCGGGTGGTGGGCTGCCCTGCTCGGGCGCGCCGCCCCCGCTGGCTTTCCAGGAGAGCTGGTTTGGGTAAACGCGGCTTCAGTCTCCGGGGGGGCAGATCTGCCCGGCGCCTCCCTAGGTGACTCACTCTGGCGCGGAGACCTTCTTTCCCAGGTGTCTCTGAACTGGAGTGGGGCTCCTGACCTTCCTTGACCCTTCTCAGGGAGCACCTTTCCTGACCCTCCGGATCTGGTAGCGGAAAAGAAGGCGCCTTCTCCTCTCCTCGGGGCATTTGGCAACATCTTATGCTCAGGTCACTCAAGATGAGCCACCCATGACAGGGAGGGGAAGTTCCTTTGGAAGCCAGGCACTGGTGCTCCAGCCTGGCCGAAGGCCTGGTCAGAGACCAGCTCTGTCCATGGGCAGGCATCTCGGGTATTTCTGTGCCGGAGTGCCGAGACAAGATAGGCCTGTAAAGACCCAAACCTCCAGAGGCAACTGTTGCTGTTTTTAGCCCTTTTTGGGTCTGGGGTCCTCTTACCCCTGATCAAAGCACCTTGAGAAACACCTTAGGTCAGAAACACCTTTGATGGTGAAGGGAGGGTGACAGAGTCAGGGTGCCTTAGAGCCACGGAGGAGGCCAAGAGTACGTGGGTGTAATTCTGGGAATCGGAGATGCTGAACTCTGGCTTCAGGAGAGCCATTTTCACCTGAAGAAGTCGATGTGGGGCCCAGCCTGCACTGCTGCCTGGCAAGGAGTGGGACCCCTCAGGCTTCCAGGGAGAGGCTCTGGCCTTGGTTGAGAAAGAAACATGGTTTCTTTCCCTGAAACTGTCTCATTCTGAGAAAGAAGTTTGGAGCCTGTGGCTGACAGCAGAGTGTTGGGGAGCAGGCTGTCTGTGGGCCACACACCCCTTGACAGTTGGTCAGCAGACCAACATCCATCCTCTTCCTAGAGATGTTCTCTGATTTCAAAGGAAGTAACCAGCACTCTCTTAGGCTTTCCTGTACCCTTCCAAAACCGACGTCCCCACCTCCCTTGAGGGATTGCCATCTTGTGTGTAAATAGTAGTTTCACAAAGACACCACCCCTTTAGAGGACCGAAAAGGGGCCTTTCCCAAACCGATGATGAATCAGAGTTTGGGTTGGTGCCACCGAGAGAGAATCTCCGCAGGTCCCTCTGCGGGGGTCTAAAATACCAGAGCCCGTCTTGTGAGTCAGGCAGGGGAAGTCTGGCTCTACGCTGCGATGCTCACCCACTTTCTTGGCGTGAATGTAAACTTCTTCTCGGTAAGGAGTGCTCTGTGTTTCCATTCCTGCCTCCTGCTTTTGGAGCCAAGGCGCTCCTCTTCGAGCTGCTCACTCAATGTTCTCATCCACCTCTCTCTCCCAGGCTTCCTTCTTGACGCTCCTGACACCATAAATCATTTTTTGAAAATAGTCAAAAAACCCTCTCCCACCCCCTCTCCTGTGATTCCTTTCCATTCTGTGAAAATTTCCTTTAATATAACTCTGAATTCTGAATATGTGTAATACACACATATAAAAGTGGTGATTTCAATATTCTTTTTGCTTCTTTGGTCTTAATCTTTACATTCATAGTAAACCTCATTTCTTTTTTTTCTTTTGGTGATAGATGATAATATTTAATATATTCCTCCCCCCAAATGGTGTTATCTTGTTTTACTAGCCGGTCGCAGCATACTGCGTCAGTAAGCGTTCAAAAATCTTCCATTCAGATTTTCATTATTTTATGCAGTATCCTGGGTGCTATGATTAATATAACGATAAGAAAATTTTCATTTAAAGTGATAGCAGTGACGCAAACTATTAGGACAGATTCTTTGGGTGCGGGGGAGATGGTATGGGGTGGGATATAGGGATGCTTTGTTCGTTTTTTGTAAGGGCTATGAGTTTTCTCAGCTATTGGGATGGTCTTGAGGGCCATCTCAGAGAATAGAGTTACAATTTATAGCAAAATTGAAAATCACAAGCAGATGGAAAGCTCTAGAGGGAAAGGTGAGGGAGGCAGTGCAGAAAGGAGCATTTGAACAAAGCTTACACGGGGCCTGGTGAGGCAGAGGGCCTAGGGCTAACTCAAAGGTTCATATAAGGTGAAGTCTAACTAAGCCATTTTTCATGAAGGAGATAATTTTTCAAGGTGAAGTGTATTAAAATCAGGCAGCTGAGGACTTTACAGCTCCTCACACAGACTACAGAGTGTGTGGACCCAGCCTCCGTTTCTTATACCAGCACGCAGAAAGAATCTCATACATGCAAACAAACATTTTATTCCAGGATATTGGTCTCTTGTGTGGATAGATAGCTGAGCCAAGGGCATTCTGAATTAACTCAAAGGAAACGTGTTTGTCCCATGGGTAACCTACTTACCAGGGACTGACTGAGCAGACCGCATCCCTCCCGTTTGTAGAAATAACCGCAGTTGTAACTTTGGCGACAGTAGCAGTTTTTACAGTTGATGATATTGTGTGGGAAGGCGCTTGCTAAGGGGTGCTGTGTGCGGCGGGTGGAGGAGGCTGGTGTTGTGACGCACTGACTGACACAGATAGAAGCTACCTCGACACAGGGAACTGAGCTAAACTCTAGAGCTCTAACAATTCCTGCTTCTCATGGGGCTTCATTCAGTGCTGTGCATGTGCAGAGCCAACCTTGTCAGCCACTTGCTGTTGTAGCTGCAGCTTAAAAAAAATCAAGCATTTATGATATTTACGGATAAGTCCCTCTGCTTTTGAAGGTTGGAATGGAAATAAATTGCAAAGCATGTGTAAAGCAGGCATTTGCATGAAGAATGACAGCTTTTGAGGGCTGAGGGAGCCTGTGGCATAAGAATGTGTGTGCTTTTTATGTTTACCCAGAGCTTGAGGGTAGGAGGAGAAGAGGACAGGGAGGTGGGAGGAAAAGTGAGGCAGAGGATGGAAGAAGGCAGAATTCAAGGAAGGAAGAGTGGATAGGGAGAGGAGCGCTGACGCCTTGGCCCTGAGTGACAGGTTCACACTAAGCCGGCTACCTTCAACACTGTGAGACCCCAGGGTAGTGTTTACTCAGCTCTCTCCTTGTCCCTAGTTATGTTCACCTACTTCATCCTCTGATGGTGAAAGAAAAGGACCATGTCCTATTCATAGCTGTGTACCTGACACCTAGCTCAGTACCTGACACAAGCAGCAGGCAGTGGATGTTGGTGGCGTGAATGGTTGAATGAGTGAATTAATATAATATTAATCTCTGCTTGCCCAGATGTTGTCTTGGTTGCAGGCATGTGTTCCGGTGAATAATACACCCTTTGACTGACTGTCTTTTGGGGGCATCTGGAAAAAGCCTGATCTTTTTCCCTTTTCTAATCATTTTCAAAGCAATAGAGATTTGTAGGCACGCAGTGGAACCATCTAATCTTTTGGTGCAGTGAATTCCACCACTGAGCATGTAGTTAGTTCCTTGCAGGGTCTCTGCTACACTAAATGTCAAGTGGGTTTAGACATTTGTAACAACAACAGTGTTTGCACAGGGTCCCAAGGAGCCAGGCACTCACAAGGAGGGATGGAGGAAGAGTGCAGGAAGAGAGAAAAAAAGCCCAGATGTGGAGAGTGGCCTCTGCCACTTAGCTGTGCAGGCAGCTCCATCAGTCTTTCCAGTCTATGCAGCAGTAATCGAAGAGCCTGCAGCCTTCCTCTCTCAGCAGGAGGAGACCCTGCTCCTGGACAGGAGGGTTTTTTGTGGATCCAATGATTGGAATCACAGGAGAGATTTGGGGTGAGGGCATCTGCGTGAGACTGGAGGATTGACAAGGAGGCTTGGTGGGTCTGGAGGTGGGGAAAGCGGGATGGAGGGAGGAAAGTTAAGCATTAGAATCATATCGGCCCATGACTCTCATTTGCAAAAGGCCTCAAATTTCAACTTCTGCTGTTATCTCCAAAAGGTTTTATAAATCCAATCCAAGAGATCGCCGACAGAATTGAAAGAGAACAGTGCTCATCACACATCTTTAATCTGGGTCCTGTTGCTAAACCATCTCACTAATATAGGTTGTGGCATTAATGGATATTTATATGTAAAGCCTCAATTTGGCTTTTGATTAGCATATTTATGTTGTATTGCATGTGAATTATTAGAGCGTTGGTTTCTTTGTTGCAAGCCTTTAAAACATACCACAACTTTGGTATCCCTGCTTTGGCATTTCTTCTTATTTTAGTACCTTGGGAGCCTCAATAAATGGAGGTGGGCCTGCCTCTCTGGAGCTCTGGGAGGTGCCAGCAGGGGCTGAAGATGTGGGAATTTTCCCAGCCTGCCTCCTGTCCATTTTTTCAGTCCAGCTCCTCCCTCCTTGCTGCAGAGGTAGCAGCAGTGGGGGCTGTTCCCAGGAGCTCTCCTCACTTCCCAGCCATAGGCTAGACCAGGAGAGCAGGGTTTTGAGGGCCAAGAAGATGTTACACTCTGATTTTCGGCTGCTGCTCCACCTCTATGAGGGGTGGCTGTGAGGAGCAAGTGATATGCAAACCATCTAGTGCAGGACTGTCTCAGAGCAGGGGCAGCAGCAGCTGAAATTCAGAACCTGGAGCAAGTCACCTCCCTGGGCAGGGGACACGAGCCAGCTTCCAGTGTCTCCCCATTTCTTTTGCTCACCCCAGCAAAGGCTGCTGGCTCACCAGTTCTGCTCCTCTCTTCTCAATGTGGCAACACTAAAAAAAAAAAAAAAAAAAAAAAACCATCTGAGGCTTCTTCCCCGTTTTCACAATAAAAATGAGCGCGTAGTGGCGAGTGTGTCCTATGTACAGGCACTCTTCATCTGTGTTAGCTCGCCCCTGCGTCTGCTTTGGCAACACCTTTGAATAGGCAGTCCTGTCATTGATTCCTTGCTCCTTCAATGTCAAAGCCCATCACTGTCGCCTGCAAGAAACCTTTCATATCTGCCCCCTCCTCACCCCCACCCCACCGCTCTCTCTGCGCCTTTCACACATACACACATGCACATGCAGAAGTTCTTGTTTTATCTCTTCTACTAAATTGTAAGCACTTTGAAGCCAATGTTTGATTCTTTGTACATAACCATTCACTACATATCTATGGCTTGTAGAATTGGTTGAAAAGCTACATTTAACTAGTACAGGTTTTTTTCTTAGTTGTTCTTTTTGATTTTGAGAAAGTTGACCCTAAAAGATTGGTACCAAGTAAAACTATTGTTTCCCTCCACCTTGAATTATTCTGACTGAAATAAAATCTATTGTCACTGTTTTTTCTTTTCTTTTTTTTTTTTGAGATGGAGTCTTGTTCTATCGCCCAGGCTGGAATATAGTGGTACAATCTCGGCTCACTGCAACCTCCACCTCCTGGGTTCAAGTGATTCTCCTGCCTCAGCCTCCAGAGTAGCTGGGACTACAGGTGCGCGTCACCATGCCTGGTTAATTTTTGTATTTTTAGTAGAGGTGGCATTTCACTATGTTGGCCAGGCTGGTCTTGAACTCCTGACCTCAGGTGATTCGCCTGCCTTGGCCTCCCAAAGTGCTGGGATTACAGGCGTGAGCCATTGCGCCCCCACCCAGCTAGTATTTGTTTTTTTGAGAAAGGCAAATCAACTTTGCCTGGTTCTCTATCTCCATTTCTGGTTCTTGAGAAGCTCAAAAGTCCGCCTCCTACAGAACACTGGCTTGAAGTCGGCTGCCCGGGTTCCAGTTTGAGCTCTTGCATGTATCAGCTACGTGTGCATAATAAGCCTCTGAATTTCCTCCAACCTCAGTTTGCTCATCTGTAAAATAGGGATGAGGATCAAATGAGATAATAAATGAGAGTGTGCTTTGTAAATTTTAAAATTCCCATATATTTAATGGATTATAGCTAATAATATAATGATTGTTCATAAAGTTATTCTTTCTAATAAATCCTTTACCAAGGTTCATGCCTGGCCTTCCAGTGGCATTGTGAAGTCTTGAGGTTTGCTGGGGAAGGCCAGCTTGTTATTCTTTCAGTACGGAGAAATGAGAAAAGGATACTTTATATCATATCTTCATTTCATTTTCAGGAAAAAAATGAATTTTCTATTTGGACAGGATTTTTATTGCAGACCTGCTCAGTAATCTGCATGGATTCAGTCGACAACTTCCAGGTGGGCCTAGATACTTGCAAGCTTTATTGAAGTCCTGTGTGGCACCTGTGCTGTATATCAGAGGGGAACATAAAAGGGCTTCCTAACTTTGCTGAGACTCCCATGGCTGTTAGATGAACAGGTAGTAAATCTGGGTGTGAACTGTCACAGATAATGGAATGTGTGGTGTTGTGGGGAGACCAGATTCCTCTGGCGGAGACTCTCTGGATCTTGGGCACACAAAGCACAGCACATTCTCCAAGAAAGGAAAACTTGCATTGGAGACACTCAAAGTGAAAGCAAAGATGTAATGGCCAGCCAATTAATAAAAGAAGAGAGCACCATTTTTTCCTTCTCATTTACTTCCAATGTGACTGGACTCTTCTTCTCAAAGATTTCCCTGTATTTTTACAAGGAAATTGTACATGTCCCATTGCTTTTGCATCCATTGGCGAGCATTGACAATGATACTTGCAAAAAAACTTTCTTTATCAAGGGAGGTGCCTGCACTTATAAGGGTCTCTAGTGTTCCTCGTGCATGACATGTGTTATCATGCTCTGTCGCCCAATAGGTTGGTAACCCCAGAACTGGGGCTCCAACCCAGACACACCTGACTCCAAAGCTTATTCACAGCCCACAGCACTAGACTACTCCCCCAGGTACTGGTTGTGCCCTTAGGATATTCAAAGCTATGCTAGGCACTGAGAGAAGAGTCAAAGCTGAAGCTGTCTTTCCTTCTCTGTCTGGACACGGTGACTCATGCCTGTAGTCCCACCACTTTGGGAGCTGAGATGGGAGGATCACTTGAGGCTAGGCGTTCAAGACCAACCTGGGCAACATAGTGAGACCCAGTCTCCACAAAAAACTTAAAAACTGAAGATAGTTTTCCTTCTTTGAAGTGAAGGACTTACAAATTAGTGGAAAAGCTGCCAGAGGTGGAAGTAATCTCAGGCAGAGGATGGAGAGCATAGGGCAAAGCCTGTGGCCTCTGGTTCCAGTGGAAATGTGGGTGTCCAAGGCCCCTCTGAATGTCTTGGAGCTGAGGACTCTGTCCACCGGGCCCTGAGATTAACACAGAGTGCAGATGAAAGAGCAGGTGAAAACGGAGTCCTGGGGTTTCTGCTTTGTTTCTGGCTAGTCTGTCTCTTAACAGGTTAACTTTCCTCTTAACTTCTGTTTGGAGATTCTCTGTTCACCACATCGTCAAGTCCACATCTTCTCTATATAATCACTTCATAATGTGTAGACACTAGTCAATACACAGGGGTGGCATTGCTGCCATGATCATCTGTTTTTCCTGTTATCTGGGACTTTAGCTTTTCATGTGGATGCTTCCCAGGCCTGTCCCAGAAGCACCTGCCAGGAGCCGGACACGGAGATGATACGATGAGCAGGGTGTGAACGGATGAGCTCGGCTGGCTCTTGCTCCACAGCTCTCTCCCGGCTCTTGCATCCCCATGGTTCTGTCGCCTGCCCCTAAGAAGTCGGGTGGTCTGAGTAGTTTCCAATGTGCGATATCACATTTGCATACAAATGTACATATGTAAGTGTGTGTATGTGTGTGTACATATGGTCAGATGCCAACAGGGGACCTTTCTTGATTTGGCGTTTGGGCAGTTTGTTAGTTGGTGCCTTCCATTGAGCTTGGGAAAGAGGAGGGGGATGGGTTAGGAGGAAGATGGTGAGTTCTTGGCATGTGGCATAGGTGGCTGCCTGGGGCTCTCACCTGATAGAGGGAGAGAGCTCATAGAAAACATCTTCAACAGCAGGGGCAGCTGCCGGGCTTGCAGTGGGAGGAGCTGGCAGTCAGTTCAAGTCTATGCCCTCCAGCTAGGCCCTGGAACACAGAGCTTCTAAGCATTGGCTTTAAGTACGATACACACATGACCAAGCTGACAGGGTGTTAGGACAGCTAAGGATGCTGATGGTCCCACCCAGAAGCCAGCCCCACTGGCTAGAGGTGGGCTCAGGGAGCAGGACCCAGCCACTCTTAAAGACAGGACTTTGGTGCCATCACCCATGTGGTGACATGTTTTACATTCACCAAAAACATGCTTAAAATGTTTTTAAGAATATTCTTTTAATTGAAAATAGGAATATGCTTCAGTTGTTGTGTTATGTTCACTTGAAATTGACACAATCTACACTTGTATACATAATATACGTGGAGTAGACCAGGAAGACTCAGGGCCAGAGTAGCCAAGTAACATGTCATCAGACAGAGAAATACACACTGTGTGAGCAGTGGTCATCTTTGTCATGTGTGTTTCTGGGTGATTAAATTTTCTTTTTTATCCTTTTCTGTATTTTTAATAATTGTTCAAAATAAACTGGGCACAGTGGCTCATGCCTGTAATCCCAGCACTTTGGGAGGCTGAGGCAAGAGAACTGCTTGAGGCCAGGAGCTCAAGACCAGTCTGGGCAACATAGCGAGACCCTGTCTCTACAAAAACTAAGAAAATTAGCCAGGTGTGGTGGCATGCCTGTAGTCCCACCTACTCAAGAGGCTGAGGCAGGAGATTCACTTGAGCCCAGGGGAGTTTGAGGCTGCAGTGAGCTATGATAGTGCCACTGCACTCTAGCTTGGGTGACAGAGTGAGACTCTGTCTCTAAAAAAAAAAAAAAGAAAGAAAAGAAAAGAAAGAAAAGAAGAAAAGAAAAAAAATGTTAAAAATAAACAAGTTATCAAGACACAGAAAGAAGAAGCAGAGGACGCCCCACCTGTCTAAGAGGGTAGCAGGGCTTTCTCTGCCTGTGTGTCTTCTGGAGATGAAATCTGGAATTTATAGCTGACGCCACACCCTCAGTAAGGGATTCCAAGGTGCTGTGGACTAGAGCCAAGTAGGTAACGGAATGTACTGGCTCAAAGTGGAGCTGAAGCGTGGCCCCCAAGAGCCTGGGCAGTTGGGTCTTGGCATGTGAAGCCTTCCATTGTAAACCAACTTGAAAATGCGTGTGTGTTGGGCTTAATACTCCCTTCTGCAGCCAGGGGGATCTTCCAAAAATGCAAATCAGATCCTGACACTCCCTTCTTTCAATCCTTCAGTGGCTTCCTAATTGCCCTTAGAATGAAGTCCAGGCTGATTAACCAGGCTTCCTCCCTTCCAACCCCTGAATCTACTCCCTAGCTGCCTCTCCTGTCTTATCACTGTCTTTCCTGTGTCCTGCACTGGGCTGTACACTGATACTTGGAAATGTATGCCTTCACTTGCTTTTAGACCTTCCTGTGTGCCGCATCCTTGGCCTCCAACATTAATGTCAAGTCCTCCGTCAGAACGCAGTTGGAACATTGCCTCCAGTGTCCTAGATGAGGTTGGGCTCCCCTCTCCCATATGATTCCAGTATACCCTTGGGCAAGGGGGCCAGAGCATCAGCAGAGCTTTAGTGTGCATCAGGAGGTCATCTTGGTGAAATCGAAGCAGTAATGAAGAGCTGTGACCTGTGGAGTGAGATGGAGTCAGGTGTTTACTAGCTGACTTTAAGCAAGTTGCTCAGTAGAGCTCCCTGAGTCTCAGTTTTGTCATTTGTAAGGTGGAGAGAATACTACCCACCCCACAACTATGCAGGGCTGTTGGGAGGATTGAATGACTTCATATATGGGAAGTACCTGGCATATAAGCACTTCATAAATGGCATGGCAATGCCTCAGCTTCCACCCATACTCACCTTGGGGCTGCCCATAAAATCCAAGACACGAGCATTAGCAGGCTGTGGACCTGGGGGTGGCTGGCAGAGAGAAACACATGTCTGCACCTGAGCCCTGAGTGGGTAAATAGATGAAGACTTAAAAAATGTGGCCCTTGGAGTTTTCCTCTTTAATCCTGAACAAGACTTAAAAGATGAACGTCCGGTCCCACCTGGCTAAATTCTCACCTTGTATTTATTAATTTAAATACAGCGTTAGCCTTTCTGGAGATGGCCATCAGGTCAAATGCCAAGGTTGGTAGTACTCAACTAGTATTACTGCCAGTTTCTTAAATGAATTAGTAAAGACTTTGGAGAAATGTGAACCTGATCTGAAACTCAGAGTGAAGAATCAGAAACAGCCCAGTCAGGCAAATTTCAAAGTCTGAAACGTCCGTAGAGTTGCACTGAATTTATGGAGACAGTAGATTCTCCTGCAGCATAGAGATTTGGCCAATTCATTGTAATGCCATTTGCAAGAACTGCTTTGGTTTCCACCATTGACCATACTCTGGAGAGGAGACTGTTTCCCTGCTGATCTCAGGTTACATAGTGCCAGTGGGCAGGAAGGCCCTTCCACAGCTTGTCTACCCTATGAAGCCTTGGGAAGGGACAGGTGTGTGACGGATCCAGTCAGCAAGTCTCCTCTGATTCAGGATAGCACACAATGCAAGGGAACCAGTGCCTGTCCGCCGACATGGAGCAATGTCTGGAAATCATGGTGTTTTACCAAGTTCTTGAGCTGTTGCACTTAACTATAATATCTGCTTTAGGCAGAGGAAGTCATAGTCAAACCATTTGTCTCTTTAAAAAAAAAATTGTCTTCTTGACAGTCACATGTGTCACTTCATTCTTGAGAAGATCTGCATTGAAGGACACCTGGACTACAGCTGATGTGGTTGAATGTTAGCACTTTAAACCCAGATGTCAATACTGCCCTACACAGGACTTAAGGACACAGATGGAAAAAACGTACTTTATGGTTCTGTACCGGGCACCATCACCAGATTTTTCAGGAAGAACTTTTAAGGCTAACTCCAGTGAACTCACCGTCCTCACTGCTGCTGGAGTCTCCATTGCATCCCTGCCTCCTCTAGTCTTGCCCTTCGAATCTGGTCTTTATCTTGCAGTGAGAGCCCCCCCTTTTTTTTTCAAACACAAATGTGATAGTTGTGACTTCCCTTCCTAAAACCCTTCAGTTGCTTTCCACTGCCTTGAGGATGAAGTCAGACCCTTCCCCACTGCCGACCACTGCGCCTCACCCCTCCTCAAGCCTCCCCGTGTTCCTAGGATTTGCTGAGCTCCCTTGCTCCACACCTTGCTCAGGCCGCTCCCTCTCCAGAACTCAGTCTGATTCCCACTCATCCCTTGTTTGTTTGTTTATTTATTTTGAGACAAGGTCTCACCCTGTCTCCCAGGCTGGAGGGCGGTGGCAGGATCACAGTTTATTGCAGCCTTAAACTCCTAGGCTTGAACAATTTTCCCAACACAGCCTCTGAGTAGTTAGGACTACAGGCATGCACCACCAAACCCAGGTATTTTTTTGTTTGTTTCTTGTAGAGACAGAGTCTCACTTTGTTGCCTGGGCTGGTCTCCAACTCCTGGGCTCAAGTGATCCTCCTGCCTCAGCCTCCCAAAGCTGTGGGATTACAGATGTGAGCTGCTGTGCTCGGCCTCTACTCCTCCTTTAAGCTTCACCTCCTCCAGGAAGCTTTCCTGAGGCTGGGTCTGAGATACTATGGAAGAAGTGCCTGCCCTGAGGGATACTGGATGCAGTGGTGACCAGATCCCTTCCCACTCTGCCACTGTGTGTTAGCCGAGGCAGTTTCCCAGGCCCTTTAATGTAATGGCACCTTTATTATTTATTCATTTATTTATTTGAGACGGATTCGCACTCTGTCGCCCAGGCTGGAGTGCAATGGCGTGTTCTTGGCTCACTGAAACCTCCACCTCCTGAGTTCAAGTGATTCTCCTGCCTCACCCTCCCAAGTAGCTGGGATTACAGGCACGTGCCACCGTGCCCGGCTCATGTTTTATTCTTGTAGAGACAGGGCCTGCCTCGGCCTCCCAAAGTGCTGGGATTACAGGTGTGAGCCACTGCGTCCAACCGTAGTGGCACCTTTAATGAAGTCCTAGAGCAACTCTGTGAGGAAATGGAACCAATGCATTCCGTGGCATTTCCCAGTTAACTGAGCCTGAGAACAATCTGAGTTGTAGGAGCCTCTGCCGCTCTGGTGCCACTCCCTCTGATTTATGAGCATTAACTGTGCCGCTGTGGATGAAGAGAACCTGCCCTCGACAACAGATCTGCGCTTAGTTCCAGTCCTCTTGACTGTCCTGTGTAGCTTTGGACACAGAGGCTCTCCTGCTTCTGAGCCTCTGTTTCCCTGCCTCTAAAATGAGGGCTTTAGTTTAAAGGACTCTTAAGACCCTTCTGGGGAGCTGGGTGCTGTAGCTCATGCCTGTAATCCCAGCTCTTTGGGTGGCCAAGGTGGGAAGATCCCTTCAGCCCAGGAGTTCAAGACCAGCCTGGGCCACACAGGAAGACCCCATCTCTACAAAAAATTTAAAAATTAACCAGGTGTGGTGGTGCGTGCCTGTATTCCCAGCTACTCAGGAGGTTAAGGTGGGAGGATTGCTTGAACCCAGGAGGTTGAGGCTGCAGTGAACTATGACTGTGCCATGAACTCTAGCCTGGGCAACAGAGTGAGACTCTGTCTCAAAAGAAAAAAAAAAAAAGATGAGATCCTTCTCGGTACCTGTTATGCTCTGATTATGTGGGTTTACAAGGCCACAGGGCAGAATGGTTTCAGATGCCAGCTGGCTTACATGGGCCTAAGGTCGCTTGAAGGGAAATCTGGATGGGTGGTGGCACCAGACTGCAAAGCATATGAGTGTGAACAGACATGCAAAAGGCCATCCAGCTCATCAGCACCCCATTCCACCTGGCCTCTCATTGCTCCCATGCTAACCCTGTTGTGGCTGATATGGGGAGGAATCTGTGCTGCTGAAGTGCCCGGGCCACACGCGCTGTGGGAGTGTGGGCTGTGCTCTTCGTTAACAGAGCTGGCCATTTGGATATGTGTTTTTGAAGACTCTGTCTCTCGCTGAGCCTGTGTAATCAGGCACCCCTGTGACTCTATAAACCTCTGGCTGAGGCCAGAGAGGAGGTGCCCCTTTCTGTTGGCCAAAAGAGTGACCTCGGGGAGGGTGGAGAGCACCTGCCTCAGGTGAACAGGGAATGCAGGAGGCAGAATGGTGTCTGTTTTCAGTGCAAGGTGACTGGGTCTGTCACACACCGCCAAGTTGCTTTCAAGGTCAAGGGGACAGTCATCCTCCTCTGTGGAGCCTGGAGGAGCGTGGAGGCCCTAACTCCAGAGGGAGAGGGGGCTAAGCAGCCCTGGCTGCCTGTTTTCCTGGAAAGCAACTCAGGCAATCCCACAGCCCAGAGCACTGGCGACGAAACCAGGGTCAGACAGGCCTGGCTTTTTGGAAGCTTGGCTTGTAGTAGTGAATTTGATATTTTTGGTAAATCCCAGCTTCTTCCGTTTCTGAGGACTCAGGATTCTCAGGAGAGATCTGTCTCCCGGTTCACCCTGGCTGAAGTTCCTTTTCAATTTCAGTCCCACCCAGTGCCCATCTCCAATGCCCTGGGATGCATTCCTCACTGATTGTCTTGGAAGCTCCAGGTGCTGAACACCTTTTGCATTTTTCTCCAGCAGCTGCTCAGCTGGGGCTGGGGAGAGGAGAGAGGGAACTCCCCCAGGAAGGTGATGGCCAGGTTTGGGCTGCTGTTGAGCTGGAACCCTCTACTGTGGCTGCATGTACGGGGAGATGAACCCTGGAAACTCAGCTTTCTGGGAGCCCCAGGGCGTGGGGCCTGCACCATGTGGACGGTGACCCATGGTGTCACATGGAGCTCAGTGGCTCAGCAGGTGCTTCCCAGGGCATTACGTCATTGATCTTCCCAGCAACGCTGTGGAGAAGCAGGTATCATGTTTCCCATTTCACATGAGAGAAAACTAAGGCTCAGGAAGATGAAGTGCATTTCACACTACTGCTCAGTGGCAGAGGTGGGGGAAGCCTTGAACAGTCCCTCTCCAAAGTCCTGATTTATAACAAGCAGGCGGTGACAGATGTAGGGTTTGTGATTTGAAATTCATGTCATTTTCTCATCTATCAACTGCCCACCCAGCTACTAGCAGGAAAAGAGCCAGGCCCTGTCACCTGTGACTGACCTTCCCTCCATGAAAGGAGACAGGGAAGGCAGGGACCATCTGTGATGGCTGTGCTCCCCACTCAAGCCCACTCGGCCCTCACAAGCCAGGCAGGTGCGTGGGGACGGTGTTTTACAGGTGAGGACCTCTGAAGGCTCAGGAAGGTGAAGTCCCTTGCTCACATCACATGTCTAATGAGAGCCACAGCTGGGGTTTGTCCCAGCTGCCTGATTTTAACATCCTTGCCTTACTGCTTCCAGGGCTATTGTGAGGATTAAATGAAATGAATGAAGTAAGTATCTAAGAGGAGAAAAGTGAGAGGCAGAAGGCTAAACAGAAAGGTTTTGAAAGCATGTAACACAGAGCCTAGATCTTGATGGGAATGTTATATACCTGTTCCCTTGACTGTAAGATAAAATAGTATCCCCACCTTGTATTAGCATCCAACCCCCACCCTGAGTACAGAAGGCATGTATTCCCGAGACAGAACCAATCCCATAGATACAGATACAGACATAGACACACATAGACATAGACATAGATCTGTACATACTACACACCAGGGTATGGGCAGTGCCTTAGAATGGGAACATTAGGAACTGAAGCTGTTGGGCTTGACTGTGCCTCTCAGGAAGTGGCTGGGTGACCTTGGGGAAATAACTGTGTGTCTCTGGGCCTCTGTTTTTTCACATGTAGAACAAAGAGCTTCTAGTCTGGACTAGACTAGAAGACACAGCCTCTTGGAAGGGACCTTGCGAATCTCACACCCCATCCCCTTCATGAGGAAACTGCCATCTGGAGAAAGGAAATGGCTTGTCCAGATCACAGAGCTATTTTTAGTGGCCAAGTAAGCACTAGAACTAGATCTCCAGGCCTAACTCTGTACTCTGGCAAGAAATTCCAGCCCTTATGAGCAATGGCTCTTGGAGCACAATGTGCTGAGAGGAACTCTGAGAAGACAAGGGGGATGTTGTTCTTTTGTTCCACGTGGAAATGGCCCTTGGCCTTACCAGGTAAGGCAACAAAGTGCAGAGCCTGCAGTAATGGGAGGTGCCCATCTGCACTGCTGGTGCAGATTGCTAAATTATTCAGGACCCACCAGGCGCCTCTGCTGGGGGAGAAACCTGCCAGGGAGCTCCAGTTTGGATGCAGAAGCCTGAGCCCTCTCTGGGACCTGGTGCAAGGAAATGTGTCCTGGATAGATTATTCCAAACTGCTCCTCGTCCCAGTGTCCTAATTAGTGCTCTTTGCATGCCTCGCATACCTCAGGTGTTTGCGGGGTTTGGTGGATGCCCACACCAGCGCCCCCTGCAAAGAACTGGCCCTGGGGGCACATGCAGTATTGCAGGACATATCAGTGGGACAGGCCCTTAGTTCAAAGACAACCTACTCATCCTGCAAATAAGGAAACTGAGGCCTGGGGTGAGGGCAGCCGCTTTCCCGGGGTTCACAGCTAAGCATTAAAGTCCAGAAGAAAAAAATCACTCCTGGGATGCCTTCCCCAATTTTATTAAACAGGAATAATTGTTCCCTCTTCCGTGTTCCATTAACACTGATAATCTCACTCACGGCTTTGTTTCAGAGATTGGCAAACTTTTACTGTGCAGGACCTGGCAGTAAATATTTCAGTCTCTGTTGCAAATACTCAGCTCCGCTGGCGAAGCATGGAAGCAACCATAGGCAATACACAAACAAACGAGCATGGCCATGTTCCAATAAAACTTTATTTATGCACTCTGAAATTTGAATTTTGTTTAATTTTCACGCATTATGAAATGTTTTTCTTTTCTCTCCTAACCACTTAAAAATGTAAAAATCATTCTCAGCTCCCGTGCTATGCAAAAAATGGGCAGCGGGCTAGACCTGGCCCTTGAGTACAGTTTGCCACCCCCTGGGTTAAATCCTTGTTGTTCTTGCTGGACGGCACAGAGGCAGCACCTTGGTCCCCTTTGCATTCCCAAAACTCATTGGTTGAATGAATGAATCTGGTAATTTGCACTAAATGCAGACACACGGAATAATCATTATTAACACCTTAAACAATCTTTTGAGAGAGGGAGGCAGAAGAGGCATTATTGCCCCTCTTTTATGGATGGGACAACTGAGGCCATAGGACTGGTCTGTGGGAGGAGCCCCAGGGCTTCTGATTCCTACTCCAGCGGGAGTGTTGCTGTGACCAAGGTCTGAGCGGGCTGCGCTGGTTGTTGGTCCTTCTCAGTCGGGGGAAGCTCCAATGAACTGGGCCAGCAGGACGGCTGGATGAAAGAGAATCTGTCCAGCGGCACATCTTTCAGTTGTGGAAACAGGAACAATCTGGCGCCTGCCTGGGTAAAAGGCCTGTGGCAGAATGGTTTGGTCTCCTTCCTACATCTCTCTGGCATTGCACTCCTTGAATGAGAGGCAGCAGTGCCTGTTCTGTTGAGAGGGAATCGTTACACATAGCTAAAATTAGATGTTTTGTTTGAATTATGTTAATTTGACTTAATTGCTGGGGAATGTCAATGTTCTTGAGAAATCCAGGCGCTCTGGCAGGTCTTGGTGAATAATAGTAATCCCTTACATTGGTGTATGCCTCCCGACCCAGACGCCACCTTCATGATCTCATTCGATCTCTCACAACAAACTCAGAAGGGCAGCAACCCCCGAGGAGGTGATCCCTGATTTTCTGGACTGGGAAGCTGGGGTCCCCACTGATTAACTTACATTCCCCAGGTCACGGCTCTCGGGAGGCAAAGCTAGGACAGGAACACATGTCTGATTTCTCTATGGCTTCTATTCCACTGGGCTATATTTTAAACACATTGTCACGCTTTTTTTCAATTTTTCAATTTTTATTTTTTATTTTTGAGACTGAGTCTCGCTTTGTCACCCAGGCTGAAATGCAGTGGCGCAATGTCAGCTCACTGCAACTCTGTCTCCCAGACTCAAGCAATTCTCCTGCTTCACCCTCCCGAGTAGCTGGGATTACAGGCATCTACCACCATGCCTGGCTAATTTTTGTGTTTTCAGTAGCGATGGGGTTTCACCATGTTGGCCAGGCTGGTCTCGAACTCCTGACCTCAAGTGATCCGTCTGCTTCGGCCTCCCAAAGTGCTGAGATTATCGGCATGAGCCACCGCACCTGGCCCCTCTTTTATTTTTTTGACATGTAGGCAAGGCTGGCTTTATCAGTCGACAACCTGTCCAGTGACATAAGGTCCTGTCCTTAAAAGGGTGCTGTGCTTGTTTCAATGCTCTGTTCTGTGTTAAAATTACTCATTGTTTTTTTAACGAGGGGTCCCACATTTTCATTTTGTCCTGGGCTATGCAAATTAAATAGCCAGTCCTGGCTGTAAGATCATCTTCCTGGGCTAGCACTTGTATTTTTCTATCCAATTAACCTTGAGTGCAATTTGATCTTGACCATGGCTACTGGGATGTCCAGAGGAGCTTTTTGTAAACAACTCCCTCGGAACCTGTCTAAAGGTGTAATTTCCATGTGGCTTCTGGCGAGAAGGCCAAGTCAGCTGGCTACTGCTGTTCCTTCCACCTTTGCCTCTGGACTTAGTCCCTGTGCGGGCAGGGACCATATATGAGAGGTGAGCTTGAAGATGTAGGGGTGTGTCTGTCCCCTGCCCAGGGCGGGGCAGCAGGCTGGATGCAGAGTAAACCTTCGGGTACCGTCTTGCTGGTGAGGGTAGAGAGGAAGAGCCACCCCAACTCTCCAGAACTGGCCCGGACTCAATTCTCTATTAGTTTTTGTTATTGTTGCCAATGACATTTGGGATGGTTTGGTAAGTAACATAACGGGTTTGAGAAAAGTGGGTGTCTGGTACTGCTATGGACTCTGCCACCTTCCAGAATGTTCATGCATATGCTTTCAGTTGACTGTTTTCCGGGAATCCCAATAGCCTAGTCACTGACCTTCTGCTGGGTGCCAGGCTGTGTGTCCAGCCTTCCTGCCCAGGTCCCAGCCTCCTGTCCCTGTCCTCTCCCTTACACGGCCCCAGCCCTACTCGCCTTAGCTCTGTTCCTCAGGCACGTCTACCTGGCTCCTGTCTTCAGGCCTTTGTGCTTCAGGCTGTCCCTGTCTTCTCCACAGCCATGAACGAAGCTACTCCACTCCTTTTTGTTGTCCTTAGCTCAGATGTTGCTTCCTCAGAGAGAACTGCCCAGACAACTGCTCTCCAGTGGCCACTTCGCCCCCGCCCAGCTCCCATCCACCTGCTTTATCACATCATTTTGTTTCATTTTCTTCACTATCTGGAATGGTCCTATTTATTTCTGTTTTATTGTCCGTCTCTCTCTTCCTCCACTAAAAAATAAATTCTGTGAAAGCAGCGACTTTTTCTGTCTCCTGAACTAGATTTCCAGAATCTGGAGGAGTGCTTGGCACACAGTTGGTGCTCCGTAAGTGTATATCCAACAAAACAATGGATTGACACCACAGTCTTGCAGCTGGGGCACTATGAGCGTCACTTCCTAGATGGGGTAGTGGAGACCCTGGAGGAATTCAGCAACTCGCCCAGGGTCTCAGCTGGAAAGGAGGACTGTTGTCTGCATCCCCAACACACATCTCCCACCATCAGCGGCCTGCCGGCCACCGTGAGCCTGCTCCTCACCCCAGCCTGGAGCACGAGACTGGTGGTTAGGAGGCCACGGTCTGGACCAGGATGTGTGCTTCTCCAGCGGGTCCCGCCCTTCTCACCTGCCCTGTGGAATGGTGATTTCTTTCCCAGGTCCCTTCTATGACAGTGTGGAAGTTCCATAACAAATCTTTTTAATTATTATTTTTTTTCATAACTACTGGGTCTCACTGTGTGGCCCATCTGGCTTTGAACTCCCAGCCTCAAGCAATCCTCCTGCCTCGGCCTCCCAAAGCACTGGGATTACAGGTGTGACCCACTGTGCTCAGCCCATAAGTCTTTTTTTTTTGAAGATGGTCACAGAAGTTATCCTGAGTAGCAAATTTGAAAATACGAGTTTTTCCATGAAATCCCTTTTGGTTTTACATTGATTAAATGGCCTTTATTAAAACGAACAAATTCTACCAAATCCATCCAATCCCCTCACACATGGTAAGAATAGATGAGATAAGGTCTGCAAACTGCTCCGAAAAGTTAAAAGTAGTGCAGCCAGATGAGGGGTTACCATTCCCCAACAAACCTTTCATTTTCATCTCGGTGTGTTAATAAACATGACACGGGCGATGAGGATCAGGTCAGGGGATTTTAGGCATTCCCTTCCTTGTGCATTCTACCAGAGCCCTTTAGTGGTGTGAAGGACAGCGTGTAGGTTTCTGACTTGGACAGGCCAGGCTGCGGTCGGCTGAGTATTAAGTACTGGTTGTGCGAACCTGGGACTACTCACTTAGCTCAGCTTTCTTACCTGTAAGATAGGTCATCAGTTCCTCCTTGACACCTCCATGTGCCTGTGAGGTTTCAAGGTTACCTTCAATGCGCCCCAGCCCCCAGGGGGCACGATCAATGTCAGTCAGCTCCTCTTCAGGTGGGGCCTGTCCCAGGGCAAGGCGCTGCTGCTGAGCGGCCAGAGAACCTGGGTGGGGACAGGGCCCGCTGGCCGAGGGGCTGCGCGTCCGGGAGAGAGGCGACTGGGCGGTCGGTGCCAGGGCGCCAGGGTGCCGCGGCTGGAGCGCTGGCAGCGCCCCACGTGCTGGTGAGGCCAGACAGGGCCGTCCCCGCGCCTGCCTGGGAAGCGCCGCCTCGGGAGCCCAGTGAGGGAGGGCGGCCGGCGCTCCGAGCTCTAGGGCAAGGAAGTCGGTTTCTATATTTGGGCAGGAGGCGTGAGGCGAGGGGATTGGTGGAAGCTCCTGCCCTGCCCATTGCGGGCCGCGAACCTGCGAGGTCGCGGGACGTGCGCGCGCGGGGCCAGGCGCGGGTGTGTGCGCGCAGGCAGGTGTGCGAGTGTGCGCCCCGGCGCGCGCCGGCCCTTCTGGGGAGCCTCGGATGCAGCTGGAGGAATGAAGGCAAAGTGGGTGTGCTCGGTCTCCTTTCTCGTGCCGGCTGCCTCACAGTCCCTGCGCCGTGTAACACTAGATCATCTGCAAAACACTGCCAAAAGGGAAAAAGCAAGATGCGGCTGTCCCGGGAGAAATGGCGCCCACAGTGCAGTGGTGTTAAGTGGGAGTTTGTCCTCCCCCTGCAAAGCGTGTTCTCATAGGAGCAGCAAGGAGGCTTCCCAGCTGCTTGGGAAGAGGGACCGGCTAACCCAGATTCATTCCATCGTCACTGACTGCATCCGTGGCGCAGCAGGAGAAAGGAATGGCCATGGGAAGCAGCCACTCAATACTGCACAGATGTGCCTGTCTGCCGAGCCTTGGCACTGGAGCTGGGCTGCCCACTGGGAAGAGCCAGGAGTTTGGAGTTGGATGGATCTAGGGTTAAGCCCAGGTTCCATCAGGTGTCACCTGGCAGAGTTCCTTGTAGCTCCTCTTGGCAGGCCCGTGGTGACTGTATCAAGAACTTGTGGAGGCCCAGTATTGGGTACGCCCATCTCCATCCATGCTGACCCATTCTTTGCACTGATCCCCTGCCTCCTCCTGCCTCCAGTTCTTTAAAATGCCTGCTGCCGCCAGCCTCTAAACTGGGACTTGGTGCCGCTGGCTCCCGGTGGCAAGGAACTGCAGAGTTTTAGGGTCTCCTGTGGGGGAGAAGAGGTGCAGGAGCACCCCCCATCTGGGTGACCAGGACTTGGAGGAACAGGACAGGAGAGCTTGGAGTTCAGGAGGAGAAAGGGCCGGAAGAGGGGAACCCGGTCATCCCGTACCCTTTCCAGCCCAGCTCTGCTCCCTCCCCTCTCCCATCCCAGCCCCATAAATGGACCAGGGCAGGTGGTCCTGCTGGGCCCGTTCTCTCTAGACCACCACAAACTGCCACCCAGTCTCTCCCAAGGGTGCTGCAGCGGGGACAGCGCATTTTGTTCCATAGTCAGACTGTGGGGTTACATTGCAAGTGCCAGGAGGAGTTGCCCAGTGGAGGGTCAGTCGTGATGGTGGAAATGACCTTGGGTATTTTTCCAACTTTGGAATGGGAAGATCAAAAGCAGGAACTCACTCAGAGTCAAAGAATGACCATGAAGGAGAAGCAGTGGGAGACAAGGAGGCCAGAACCCAGAAAGCACAATTCTCGGTTGTCATGCGGGCGGGTGACCCAGATGTGCAGCCAAGACTTTAAGAAAAGAGTGCTTTGCTAAATGGTTCTCACTCCCTACTCACTGCCTTTTTCCTGGGCCCTGTGCAACTTTTCAAAATTCAATTATGATGGATGTGAGAAAAAATATAAGATCTGAAATAGAGGCCTTTGAGATAAGTGGCTGTGGGCCTTGCTCTGAAGGCGGCCACAGGAGGCTCTATTTTTGTTGTAGCTGCAGTCCAACAAGAATGTCCCCGAGATAATTCAGGGTGCAAGCCCCATACCTGGTCCACCCCTAAGTGCCGCTGCCCTACTCCCTACTTACCTGCAGGACATCCAAACATCTGAGCTGTTGCCTTTCAAGTCCCCATCCTTCTCTGTTGTGTGTCCACAGGTCTCTTAGTACTTAGGAGCCCAGGTGTGTGTGCATGTGTGCTTGTGTGTGTACATGTGTGTGCCTGCATGTGTGCACTGTGTGTGCATGTGTGTTTGTGTGTGTAGGCGGAGTGTGTTGGTTTGAGCTTGGTTGGGTCTGTTTGGCTCCTGGAGTAACTTGTCCAGCCAAGGCCACAGGTTTGCCAGCCTCCCCTTGGTTCAGCATATAAGGCAGCCATGCTTGTTACCAGGTTTTCCCAACAAAGGCACAAAGTGATCAGGGAAGCGAAGCTGGGTCTGCAGCATCTAAGGTCTCTGAGGTCCAGTGCTGTGAAGCCGGCAAGGCCCAGGCTCCACTCCACAGCTGTACAATATGGCAGGAGCCCCTGCCTACCCCTGAAAATACCAGTGAGCCTCAACCTGACACGTGCCAGCTTACAGAGGGCTCGGCTCTGGTCTATGCTGTTTAATTTTATTCTTATGGAGGCATCGTGATTCCAGTGAGAATTTGGACTAGCCTAGCTTGGATGCAACTCCTGGCTCCACCACTTGTAACCACAGGCCAGTTAACCCTTTTCAGTCTCAGTTTCTTGTCTGCAAAATGGGGATAAGATTAATAATAGCGTGCCTTGGAGGGTTATTGTGAGGATTAAATGAGATCGTGAATGGGATGTGCCTGTTTCACCAGCCGTGCTGAGTGGAACTCATTCACCAATGCTGACATCACCATCTTCAGTTTGCAACTAAGGAAAGCGAGGCCTGGGAAGCAGATATCCCTAAGAGAAAGCGGCACTGTCAGGACGCGATGGACCAAATATGACTTCAAAATCTTTCTTATGTGGAGGTCCACAAAACACAGAGATAATGACATTGCATGAAGGTTTGACGCAATCGGGAAGAAAATGTAGTCTCTTGTTTCTTTATAGACTAAATCCATCAAATCTTTTACACAGAATAGTGACTTTTTTCTTTTTTGCAAAGAAAATAAACGATAATGGGGGGGAGGGGAGAGCTCAGGTGGAATGAGCAGGAGACAAGAATGGCTCGCTCCGCATGGCTGGCTTCAGCCTTCCCCTCTGCAGCGTGCCCACGAGAGACTTCTTTTCCGTTGAAGAGGATTGAGGATTTAATATTGTGTTTTTATAAATTACGTTACCCATTGTTCTACCTCACACTCTCTGCCTTTGTCAGCCGAGACACGGACCCTACAGACTCCCCAGCGGGAAGCCAGATGTGGGTTGGCTCGTGAGGGCGGCTGTGCTCTGAGGCTTTGGGTGCTGTGGGAAGGGTCCCAGCAGACCTCCTGCAGGTTATTCCAGGGAGAGATGTGGGCAGGCCTCTGTCTTTCCGAGATGTTATTGAGTCATTCTGAAGGTATCTCCTCTTGGCTTGTTTTAAACCTTAAGGTCCCTTTGTAATCCAGGCTGAGAATTGTAAGGTGAGCACCTCCCATTCCCCACTTGGGGCACACCCTAGGGAAGCTGGCCATGCATCCGCAGCTGGATGCGCTCCCCACGGCTCCAAGGCCTCTGACATGGGGCTTCTGCCCTCACTGCCACCTTCACCAGGCATGACTTTCCGGAAATGTGGCTTATTTAGTAGGGAGAAGAAGCTGGGGGTCTGTTATTGGGGCTAGATTCGAACCCTGGCTTCCACCTGCACTGCTTCTGTGGCTCCTGGCACTCTTTGGACTCTGACGTGAGGAAAGAGCAGCACTGGGGGATTTAATGGGATAGCTGCACAGAGGCGTCGCCTTAGGGCCTGGCAGGAAGTGGAGTGCATGCTGGGGTGGGTGGCTGGACAGGGGGTGCTGTGTGCGCTCACTGGGACTCAGGCCCCTTAGCCATAGGGACGCTGCTCTTCGGCTGTACTTAAGCTCCACTTGGGAGCTGAGGCCTCCAGGGAGTCGGCTTCTCTCCTCTGCACAAGATGTTCAACTTGAAGTCATCTTGCAGCACCCTTTTGGAGGAAACGTTTTGTATGACTAAGACCACGAACCAGCTTGGGCAACGCTGGCTCATCTGTTTCTGAAATATTAAACACTCTCCAAAGTGGGTTAGACTCAGCAAAGTGAGGACAGCAGCTGATAAATAATAAACCCATCCAGGGCTGCTGCGGCCCTGTTGTCTGGAACGTGGGTGCCTGGCCCGGACCCTCCCTTCCGCCATCCCAGGGGGCTCCATTCCAGCCAGGATCCTTGGGAGGGACTTCGAGGTCTGCTTGTGCTGGGTGGGTTCAGAGCAAGCACAGCTCGTGCCCTCTGCTCCGCAGCAGCTACCATTGCTGTGGAATTTCAAGTATTTCACACGCAAGTTTTCTATCAGAACTGAGATGCATGGCGTCTTAGCTTGCTAGGGCTGGCGTAACCAAGTCCCACAGACAGGGTGCCTTGACCAGCAGACATTTATTGTCTCCCTCTTGTGGAGGCTGAAAGTCCAAGAACAAGGTGTCAGCAGGATCGGCTCCTTTGGAGGACTGTAGGAGAGCACATGCCCAGGTGGTCTGCCGGCAGTCTTTTGCATTTCTTGGCTGGTAGGAACATCGCCCACCCCGATCTTCTACGTAGGGTGCTCTCCCTGCATCTGCCTCTATGTCTGCATTTCCCCTTTTCATAAAGGCACCATAGGCTGGACGCAGTGGCTCACATCTGCAATCCTGGTGCTTTGGGAGGCTGAGATGGGAGGATGACTCGAGCCCAGGAATTTGACGCTGCACTGAGGTGTGATCATGCTGCTGCCCTCCAGCCTGGGTGAGACAGCGACCCTGTCTCTAAAACATAAATAGCATCTACTATAGCTCCAGCGGCTGCCTCGATTCTGCAGAGGTTTGGAGGTCCTTGGTAGCCCCACCCTTCAGCAGCTTCCAGTCACTGGGAGAGAGAAGATGCAACCTCATAAATGCGTCAGAAACAATGCAGGGGCGATGGGAAGGCACCCTGGACCTGTGCGGTGTTTCCCCCGGAAGCTCCTGGGGTGCGGGTCATAGTAGCAGAGGCCTCTTAGAGTCAAAGGTGTGACCCGTGAGGGGCAGATAGACGTGCTCTGTAGGACCCGGAGGCTGCAGAGAGGGCCAGCCCTGAGGAAGGGCCTTCCTGAGAGAACAGGAAGGGAGGTGAACATTCATGCCCATTCGAGAGCCAGGAGTGCTGGGAGAAGCTCATCCTTGATTCCAGAAGGAGTGTTCACCAAGCAGAGGTTCCGACCCACGACTGCCAGCAGCACCACGTGCCCACATGCTCTGGTGCGAAGTGGAGCCCAGGTGCCATGGCCAGAGCGCTGCCAACAAGAACAAAAGCTTGGTCAGCTAAAGCCAGGGACTCGGCTAATGTGTGTGCCGGACCCACCCTTTCTGCCTCCTCTTCCAGCTCAGCTTTGAGTGGGCTCACATTTATTTGGTTGGCCTCCCTTGGCCCATCATCAAGCAAATGCTCCCTCACGCCGGCCACACGTTCTCAGACCTCTGGCAGCTTTGCCCAGTAGCCTCACGTTTCTCATGCAGCTCCTTCCGTGATCCATGGGGCTAGAGCTCAGAGAGTCCCCTTGATATTGTGGGGTGAAGCATCCCCAGTCACAGGGGCTGAGGCTCAGGGAGTGCTTTAGAATGGAGGGACACTCATGTCCCTGGAACCTTGCTTGAGGTGTGAGTCATGAGTGGAGCTCAGAGCATGCCGTCTGAACGAATGAACGCGAGTGAATGATGGAGAAGCTGACTCAGCCTTGTTTTCAGAAGGGACAGAGGTGGACTTGCATAAAAAGACTGTGCCCATTGAAATCTCTCTCTCTCTGTCTCTTTTATAGCAAAAACTTAGGCTGGTCGTGCTTATCCTCCTCACCTTCACATGCATAATCTCAGGCATTTGGTAAAGACTGGCATTCTCTGCTGGATCTCTCAGCCTCCTCATTTCATTCGGGGCATAGAGGTAGGGCCCTCTGTTGGTAGAGCTGCTGGTGGTGTTACTTGCAGAGGGGTCCTTGAACCGCCTGAATCCCTAAAATGGTTTTAGGCCTCTAGGGCGCCGATTAAAATGGCAAGGCCTACCCTCTCAGCCTGCTGAATTGGATTCTCCAGGGGTAGGACTCAAGAATCTGTATCTTAGATCCTTTCTTTTTGGGTTCTTCTTAGTAAGTCATCTGTACACTAAAGTTTGAGAATTATTGCACTCAGAGGCCAACGTTATTGCC
The DNA here is from genome assembly GCF_003255815.1 of Theropithecus gelada. Lineage (NCBI taxonomy): Eukaryota > Metazoa > Chordata > Mammalia > Primates > Cercopithecidae > Theropithecus > Theropithecus gelada. The sequence goes on along the minus strand of NC_037676.1, from coordinate 40,830,172 downwards.
AAATAATTGAGCTTTTGGATGTGTAACAATATTGAAAATATAAGCAAGCCCCAGTTACCATTTTGACTGAACATCAGCTTTTCCTATAACCTGGGTCAGCAAATTGCAGTCTGGTGTCGACTGACGGTGGCCTATGGAGCATGCGGATGTCTGGAAGCACCCCCAGGTCTCGGCGGGCACAGGCCTCTGTGAGTTCTCAGGGTGCTTTTCCTACAAGGCAGCATTTCTCAGCACAGTCCTGATCCTGGTCTTCCCTGGTCAGTGTTCAATGCCCAGGTTTTCCTTTCTTTTTTTTTACATATTAGATGGTCTTGCTCTGTCACCCAGGCTGGAATGCAGTGGTACAATCATGGCTCACTGCAGCCTCTGCCTCCCAGGCTCTAGCTATCTTCCTGCCTCAGTCTCCCAAGTACCTGGGACAACAGTTAAGAGCCACCATGCCGGGCTAATTTTCAGGTCCCATCTTTTAAAATGCAGCCTCTGGGTTGTGCCTCAGAATTACTGAATTAAGATCTCAGAGGATGGGGTCCTCAAATCTGCATTTTAAAGCAAGATCCTTGATGATTCCTCTGTCCAGTGAAGTTTGAGGAGCCCAGCACTCTCTTCCCTGCCTGAGACCCTGAGGAGGGCGAGGGGCTCCTGCCAGTCTTGAGTCAGAACATCAGGGATGGAAGGGAAGGGACCATCCAGTCCAAACATGCAGTTTTAGGGATTAGGAACAATTCGTTTTTTGACACCTCCCACTCTGGATTTTGATCTTTTCCTCCTTTCTCAGCCCAGAAAGAGTCACCTAAAGAAGACCATTGTTTATTGAGTTTCTCATAAGAATCAGGCCTGTGCTTTGCTTTCCTCATCCCATCTAATCTTGCCAACGAATAGTAAATGGTTTTACGTAAATATTTCGCTTTATGATCAGGACATGCTTTAGCTGGATGCTGGAACCCTGGGTGTTCCCATTCCTTCTCCCCTCTCTGAGCCTCATCTTTCTCATTCCGTTTGCTTTTGTTAAATAGGCCTTGGGTGTAGTGTCTCCTATCTGAAAGTTCGAGTGGCTGTTATAAAATTTGTTCCAGGAACTTTGCTCTCTGCACACCCCTCTGAAAATTTCTAAGCTCTTTTAAAAAGATTTTGAAGGGAACAGTTTTGATGCAGTGATTCCTTGTCCCAGGCTTTAGTGAGCTTTGTAAATAATGTATCAGACCAGGGTCGATAGCTTATGGCACATGATTTAAGATTCCTACCAGAAGATCTGCTGGAAGAGGTTCCCGGGCACATTTCTTAATTATTCACAAGGTATATAAAGTCATAAATCATTTACAAAATGATAATAAATGCTGCAGACACTTCTGATGAGATTTCGTACATTGTCTGGAAGCTGCATTGAGGCCTTGGACCTTTAGAAAGTCTCTGAGAGGACGAACCCTGCCTGAATAATTGCTCATCATCCTGGTGCAGTGGTTCTGAACTGGGAATGTTTTTATCCTTCCCCACCACCCCAGGGGACATTTGGCAAACTCTAGAAACATGTAAGATGTCATAATTGGGAGGAAGGGTGCAACCAGCACCTAGTAGGTAGAGGCCAGAGATACTAAACACCCTTCAATTTGCAGGATGGCGCCCTACAGCAAGGAATTATGTGGCCCCAAAAGGCCCCAATAGTGCTGAGGTTGAGAAACCCTGCCTTAATACTGTTATCATGCTTTTATCATTAAAACCTGCTTTAGGCCGGGTACAGTGGCTCATGCCTGTAATCCCAGCACTTTGGGAGGCCAACGCTGGTGGATCACTTGAAGTCAAGAGTTCAAGACCAGCTTGGCCAAAATGGTGAAACTTAACCTTTACTAAAAATACAAAAATTAGCTACGTGTGGTGATGGGCACCTGTAATCCCAGCTACCTGGGAGGCTGAGGCATGAGAATTACTTGAACCTGGGAGGCAGAGGTTGCAGTGAGCTGAGATTGCACTACTGTACTCCAGCCTGGACGACAGAGAGAGAATCTGTCTCAAAACAAACAAACACACACACACCTGCTTTAGAAATATTATTTAACCATCCAAAAATATTTACAGAGCTTCGATTGTGTGCCTTGTCCTGTGCTAGGTATTGGGGATACAGAGATGAGGAACACTGACATTTCAGTGGGGGAGACAGCTAACAGCTTAGAGGGGTGATGGGGAAGAAACCCAAGCTGTGTCTTGATGGACATGTGTGATCTGCTCAAGCAAAAAAGAGGATGTCACCTAGCCTGATGGTGTGTGTGTGGCATGGGTGCTGCCGGGTGGAAGGTTGTGGTGGGCAGAGGGAATGGCATGGGAAAAGGTCTGCAGGAAACAGGGCTTGACGCTTGGGCTCTGGGAGTCATTTGCTGTGGCTGGAGTGGAGATCACTTGGGGCTGTTATCAGGTCCAGCACCCTCCTGTGCAGAAACTTCATTTCTTAGGCATTTTAAGAGATTTTATGCATTTTAGGAGATTTGTATTATTTTTGGTATTAACCAGGCACTGTGAGAAGCATGAGCATCTTTGGCTCATGAGTGTCTTATTTGAGAGCTGATGTTCCCTCCTTTTGCAGAACTTTGCAGCCCCCTGTTTCACCCCCTCCACTCTGGAACAAGCCCATCACAAGATGAGAGGAAGAGGGGCATCATCAGAGATTGGGGTGCTGGCCTGACACTCATTCTTCTTGGGGTCTTGTCCTGAGACAGCTCTTTCTAGGGCCTCCTAATGGAGTCCTAGCAACTTGCGCCTTCGCTGCTTCTCCTGGTGTTGGGGCCTGTACCTCCCCACGCTAAGAACCAACTGATCAGATGGATGTAAAATTTATACTAGGTTAGATGGGACACTGTAGGGAGGTTCCTCAAAAAATTAAAAATAGAATCACCCTATGATCCAGCAATTCCATTTTTGGGTATATACCCAAAGGAATTGAAAGCAGGAACCCAAACAGATGTTTGTACATCCATGTTCACTGCAGACTTATTAACAACAGCCAAAAAGTGGAAGCAATCCGCCTTTTGATGGGTGAGTGGATAAAGAAAATGCAGTGTATACGTACCACCATGGAGTGTTATTCAGCCTTAAATAGCAGGAAGGGCAATGCTGCACCCGCCACATGGGTGAACCTTGAGGACAATGTGCTGAGTGAAATAAGCCAGTCAAAAGGACAAACTCTGTGTGATTCCTAGAGTAGTCAAATGCACAGAGACAGAAAGTAGAACAGTGATTTCCAGTGGGAGAAAGCAATGAGGAGTTAGTGTTTAATGTGTACAGAGTTTCACTTTGCAGGATGAAAAGAATTCTGTGGTTGGATGGTGGTGATGGTATCACAGCAATGTGAATGTACTTAATGTCCCTGAACTGTAGACTTAAGAATGGTTAAGGCATCCAGGCACAGTGACTCGCACCTGTCATCTCAGCACTTTGGGAGGCCAAGGCAGGAGGATTACTTGAGGCCAGGAGTTCAAGACCAGCCTGGGCAACATAGTGGGACCCTGTCTCTACAAAAAATAAAAAATAAAATCAGCTAGGTTTGGTGGTGCACACCTGTGGTCTCAGCTACTCAGGAAGTCGAGATGGGAGAATCACTTGAGCCTAGGTGATCAAGGCTGCAATGAGCTGTGATCACGCCATTGCATTTCAGCCTGAGTAACAGAGTGAGACCCTGTCCCCCTAACCACCACCACCTCCAAAAAAAGAAAGAAAATTACCTTTGGGAAAGGGTGAAGGCATGATATCCTAAGACAAAAGAGGAAGCAGGTTCTCTGGTGGCCCCAAGAGAAGGGAGGGCAGGCTCCATACGTCCCCATTGAACGGTATGTGCATAGTTCCTCCAGGGTCTGGCGGAGGCCAGTGTCATGGTGGAGAAGCGAGAGCTGGGCATGGAGCTCTGGGTTAGCAGGGGCATTTCAGACCCACTGAGTGTGGAATGTATCAGAGTGGCACTGTCACATTCCTACCTTGGAGAGATTTTCTGAGATTACTAAGGATAGTGGCTTTGAAGGCTGGTGCAGGGATAGGGGAGAGAGAGAGAGAATGGTGATGAGGGGATGGAGGCGATTAGGAGGCGAGTCCTGGGGGGAAATCAGGAAAGCAGTGGAAGGGGGATGGGAAGAAGGGGATTGAACCTTCCAGAGGTCCTACCTGGGACTGATGTGGGGAGGAGGGAGAGGGAAGAACCTAGGCTGACTCCCAGGTCCTGGTGAGGCTGGCTGAGTGCACGGTGGTGCGTGCATTGTGCGGAAAGGAGAAGAGAGAATTGGAGGAGGGGAGGGAGTTAGCAGCTCCAATTCACAGGTGTGCAGCTTCAGGTGCTGCAGGGCCATCTGCTCTGAGCCAGTGAGACCTGTGAATTTGGAGGTCTGGACTGGAGATGCAGATCTGGGAGGCCTCGGAGCACTGAGGAAGCCATTCCTTCCTCACCCAGGGAGTATCTACTGGGCCCCAGCTATGAGTTCAGTCCTGTGTTAGGCACGGTGGGCACCCGTGTGTTCATTGAGCTGTGTGTTCAGCTGAGAGCTGCTGAGTCTCCTGTGGGAGCCGGGCACCTTGCTAGGAACAGAAATGGGAGGAAGGCGCCGCTCAGCAAATGCAGTTCCAGAAAATGCGCTGCTTCAAAGAGACCATGAGTTTTAACACTTGTTTCAAGTCCCTCCTCAGCCATGAATCCAAATTCACGAGATGGGTGAGTCAGTGGGAGCTCATGGACCCCAAGCTCTTGGAGCCCTTGGGTAGCCAGGGAGGCCTCAGCTCAGAGGGTGTGTGCAGCGTCACACACTGGACGCTTGCAGACCCCACCACCTTGTGACTGGTCGGAATAGGGGTGATCCCCTTCTGGAGCCTCAAGGCTTCTGAAAGGGGTTGCCATGTTTCTGGCTGGTCCCCTCTTGCCATGTGTGATCGGGTTGGTCCGTGCTCTGAGCCTGAGACAGGCCTACCCTGGGAGGAGAAGCTGAGTTGTTTGGGCTGGGAAATGCTTATGAGAGATGCTTTCTAAACATCCAGGTGTTTGGTTTCATGTGGACATGGCTTTGGTCAGGGAGCCGAGGGAAGGGGGATCAGTTTCTTCTGTCCTGGATGCTCCGCACACCTGCTCAGCTGTGGTTCCATGAGTGATGATGGTTAGGTTGATGAGGGATCTGAGTTATCCTTTCCCTGCCTGCCTCACCCGCTAAGCGCTTATCTCTCTGCAGGGCTTAATTTCCCTCCAATTCTTCCATTTATTTTATTTATGATGCAGTAACTGGCAGAAGTAGCCGTGGTTTGCTATTGCTTACAAGGAAGCCGAGTGTGGTTACCAGTCAGTAAATTCTGCGCTATCAGTTGAGGGGATCTCATGTGCAAGGAGGAGCCAGGGATGAGGGAGTGTAGGGAGGACTCAGCATGCGGCCAGCAGCTCTGGTGGTGGGCAGGAGGTGCACTCACAGGCTGACTCGCCTCCGCTCAGGGGATCGTCCACATCCCACGGGCCAATCAAAAGAGTCTCCTAGGCATTTAAATAAAGAAACATTCTTATAAAGTTTTCACATATAACCCAATAGGAGAAATAATTTTCCGTTTGGCAAGATGTGGCCTCTTGGAGGAAATGGTACCCTCTTTTTTTTTTATTTTTATTTTTTTGAGACAGAGTCTTGCTCTGTTGCCCAGGCTGGAGTGCAGTGGCGCGATCTTGGCTCACTACAAGCTCTGCCTCCCGGGTTCATGCCATTTTCCTGCCTCAGCCCCCCGAGTAGCTGGGACTACAGGCGCCTGCCGCCACGCCCGGCTAATTTTTTGTATTTTTAGTAGAGACGGGGTTTCACCGTGTTAGCCAGGGTGATCTCAATCTCCTGACCTCGTGATCCGCCCACCTCGGCCTCCCAAAGTGCTGGGATTACAGGCTTGAGCCACCGCACCCGGCCATTGGTACACTTGAATTAACAAAAGCACAGAACATGCAGCAGACTCATTCATTGCACCAGTTTCATAGAATAAGAACCCACAAACTGGCCCTTAGCATGTGGTAAGCGCCTGGATGTGTGGCAACAGCCTGAAAGAAACCACATTCGCTATTCTGGGAGGTAGAGGAGCCTCTGTTCCAGGCCCCAGCACAGAACCTCTTTCAACTTGTATGACATTAGCGAGACAGCTTCTGGTTTCGGTTTCTCCCTCTGCAAATGGGATTCATGATACCTCACCAGCAAGGGTGATGTGCAGAAGGTTTATCAACCAGCCAGCTTAGGCTTTAACCAACCCAAAGCTAAGATCTGGTGAGCTTTACCCAAAGCAACAATGTTAGAGTTCACTGTATAGTACTAATAAGGGAGGAAGTAAGTTACCAAGCACATGGCTTCATTTTAGCCAGAAAATATTTACGTGCCAAACATGCCTAGCAAGACAACAGCCAAGGTATACACAGGTTTGAAATTACCTCTAGTTGGTGAGATTATGATGATTTCCCCTTTATTTTTCTCTGCTGAATGTGCTTTCTAATTTCTCTATAATGAAAATGAATTTCCTTATAATACACTTTTTAATCCAGTGCAAAAAAATTCTCGATGTTAAACTTTTTATTTTTTATTTTTAGAGACAGGGTGTCTTTCTGTCACCTAGGCTGGAGTGCATGGCTCACTGCAGCCTGGAACTCCTGGGCTCAAGCAATCCTCCTGCCTCAGCCTCCTGAATAGCTGGGACTATCGGTGCATGCCACCATCCCCAGCCAATTTTTAAAGAAATTTTTGTAGAGACAGGGGTCTTGCCATGTTGCCCAGGCTGGTCCTGAACTCCTGATCTCAAGTGATTCTCCTGCCTCAGCCTCTCAAAGTGCCGAGATTACAGGTGTGAGCCACCGCACCCGGCCTGCAGTAGTTTTCCTTTTTTCCCCTTTTGAACTTGTTTAGTTTTTCCTGTTTTTTTTTTTTTTTTTCCTCTGAGCATCCTCTCTCATCCCCTTCCTCTGTTCCTCGTCCTAATTTTAAGGAATTTTCACTTAAACAAACATTTCCCCAGCCTTTTGGCTTGTAAAAATTGGATATAAAATATTTCCATTCTTTTAAAAATGTTGAATTTGTCCTTTCGGCCATCAAACAGGTGCTCCTCTGTCTTCTCCAGTCTGACCTGGGAAGATGAATCAGCAGGTCCACCTGGGGCGCAGGCTGGGAGAGCGTGACTTCTTCTGTTTGCTCTCTCTGTTCAGGGCTGGGAGGTGCTACCTGCCTTCCAATGCACCTGCATTTCAGCTCAGCCTCAACCCAGCCTTGAGGCATAGTGTTTTTAGACAGCATTTTGTAGATAAGGAAACTAAAGCTTAGAAAGGTTAAATAACTCGTCCTCTGCCTCCCAGCTAGCAGTGCCAGAGCTGAGAGCTGCACCCTGGACTAGGAAGTTCATGTATATCTGTATCTAGCTCTGTTATGCCCCAAGCAGAAATAATGTCCCTGGGAATCCGGCCCTTGGGAGGCCAGAGGGAGAGGGAAGAGGTTAAAGACATTTTGCCAATTTCCCCGAAATTTTGTTCCAGTTCCAAGTCACCTAGATTCACCCCGTCTGAGCAGGGCCTGGTGCTATTTGTAAAATTGGCATATCTGCTTCTGATCCAGAGAGGGACCTCTGGGGATGAGAAGAAAAATGTGGGTTTAAGGCAGCAGCGTGCAAGAGGAGGCTCGCGGAGGTGGGCACTGCTGTACATGAAAGTGGCTGAGTGTGTTTTCTAAGAAGGCGTGCTCAGAAAGTTCAATGTGAGTCTCCTGTAAGATTCAGCAAGGAACGCAGGGGTGCGGGGAGAGGGAGAGGCCGAGAAACTGCCTTTGCCTCGGGTCCTCCCAGATACCCGTCCTTTGGTATTTCCTCAGAGGGCTTGGGTTCACTCCTGCGCTTGTTTCTGCTGCAGTACCTGGCATGGGCCTGGCCGTCTCTGGTGGACTTGGTAGGGTCTGCTCAGCCCCAGAGCACAGAGACCTGGAGATGAGTGAACACAGGCACTGAGTGAGCACTCGCCACTGAATCAGCAGCAGAGTGGGGTCTCCCAAGCCACGGCTGCTGCTTCAGTAGCAGAGTTCTGAAGTGGTATACCCAAAGTGTGTTCTACGGGGTTCTACCAAAAACCAAACTACAGTTCCACACTTAAACAAGCCATGCATTTTTTTCCCGCAGGCCCTTTCGAAGCCTTTATTAGTGCAACTGTTCAGTGGGGGTTCTGTTCTGCAGTGTTCCCAAACACCTTTGACTGAGGAACCCTTTCATCATGGAGCATATGGTAGAACTTGTTTCCACAGAACACACTTTGGGAAATGCTACTCTCCAGGAGTGTGCCCAAGACTGTGAAACACTGCAAGCTGGACACATGCTCATTAGCGAGCCCTGAATTGGATGGAGGGCTTTATTCAGTGCATGGTGTTGCTCTCCTTGTCCGGAGTTCATTCTGCCAAAGCCTGGTATCCGCAGGCCTGTCTTTTCCAAGCACACATCACCCAGACAGCCCTCATCCTCAGCCACACACAAAGGGCTCAGCTCCTGTTGATTCTTCTGTGAGGCTGTAGGTTCAGGGCACCTCGCTAGCATTTTGATCACTCAGGCCAGTTTTTCTAGGGTTAAGGCATTTCCGAGGTTGTTAAAATGGCAGAGGAGTTTTCCGGAAGCAGCAGTTCTGTTCATAAACTGCTGGAGAACATTTGGCCCGCTCTCTGCAGGCTTCTGTTGGTAGCAGTGCAGCCTCGATGATGCTCCAGGTACAGCCGGGCAGGCACTTGGGCCCTGAGGACCCTTAAGGTTTTTCATTTGGCCCCCACAGCAATCCTCAGAGGGTCACCTCCTGGGAAATATTCTTATTGACTTGTAAAGTCCTTCACTTATTGCTGTTCTCCATATTTGGGAGAGATGCCGATGTTAACAACACCGCTTCTTGTTGGAAGGCAAATTCAGCTCTGGGCACTTGCCTGTATTCATCCTCCCAGCACCTCACGAGTTAGGTTCTTTCATTCCCCCATTTTTCAGATGAGGGACCTGAGGTTCAGAGAGGTTAAGTAGCCTGCTCAGGTCACACAGCTGAAGCTGGCCTTCCCACCACAGCCTACAGCCTCTTAGCACCTGGATGTCTCGTGAGTGCATTCACAGGGGCTCTTAGCTTGGCCTGGTTGTGTGTTTACCAAGAATGTTAGACCTGGCCTTGACTGTTTGACTGCTCCACGTTGTGGACAAGGCTGATCGAGCTTCTCTTTATAGTTTGGGGTTCTCTTGCCTGTGAATCCCAGCAGTGGAATCTGCCTAAGCCAAAGTGAAACCTCACTGCTTGCTTGGAGGCCGCATCTGGGCCAAGCAGGACTGTCCAGCATAGGGGATAAATCTTGAGTTATTCTTAGCCTGCAGATTTTAATGATCTGGCTCCTCCGGGCTTTGGAGACTTAGCAGAATTTTTAAATGTCCATCTAGCACACAGGCTCCCCCTCCAGCCCCCACCCCGGCAGTTTGCTCTTTTATGCCATAAATGTTTGAGCAGATTCAGTCTGTAGTCTGCCTTGTCTTGTTTGCTGACGGTAGGTGTTAAGAGGGCCATGTCCTTGCTCCAGATGCTTCTCTCTGGCCGTGGCCACCTCCCCACTTCCCTTTCGTTAGTGAGATCAAGCCTTTGGTGGCAGAGGTCAGCAGAGAGGGTTGGCAATTTTCTAGAGAATCTGGACTGTAGACACATCAATTCTTCCAGCTGGTTGGGGCCAGAGTCATCCGTCAAGCTGCCTGTTGTGGCTGTGGCCAGCCCGGAGCCTCTGCTTGGACTTATAAAGCTCCAGTCCCTCAGAGGTGGGAAGACAGGCAGTTCATAACCCCACGCTTAACAGGCTTCATGAATAGGTTCATTCCTGGCAACACAGCCGAGGAAGAAATCAATCAATCAATAAGTGTTTATTGAGCAGAGTCTGTGACTGTCAAAAAAGTAGCCACTAAGGCTGGGCGCAGTGGCTCACGCCTGTAATCTCAGCACTTTTGGGATGCCGAGGTGGGCGGATCACCAGAGGTCAGGAGTTCGAGACCAGCCTGGCCAACATGGCAAAACCCTATCTCTACTAAAAATACAAAAATTAGTCAGGTGTGGTAGTGTGCGCCTGTGATCCCAGCTACTCAGGAGGCTGAAGCAGGAGAATCACTTGAACCTGGGAGGTGGAGGTTGCAGTGAGCCAAGATCACGTCACTGCATTCCAGCCTGGGCGACAGAACGAGACTGTCTCAAAACAAACAAACAAACAAACAAACAAACAAAATAACCCCACTAAAACAATATGGATTTAAGAGACTCAACTTTTGTTGGAGGGCCAAGCCCAGGGAAAATTCCCGTAGGTGCCCCATCGTCCTCCCACCTGCTGCCCAGGGGGCTTTCTTTCCTTCCGTGCTGTTCCTCTCCTGTCCTAGGTTTCCTGCTGCACCGTGGGGCCTCAGAGACCCCATGGGGGGCCTGCGCTCTTTCGGCGGGCATCCCCAGGACCTGATTCCCTTGACCCCTTTCAGCGTCCTGTTCCTGAGGCCCTGCTCTCCTGGGGCACCAAGCTGAACCTGGTGGGGTCAGCAACTAATAGCCCAGGGTGGCTGGGGGCCGCCCCTCTGCACCTGGGTCTGGCCTCCCTCCTTGCAGCCTTCCTGAGCTGAGTCTCTCCATTCTCAGAGCCTGTCATCCACCCTTCTCCAGGGAGCCGCTCCTCAGCCCTGTTCCACACACAGGTAATGAGAACAGCCTGGATTTATTAAGCTCCCTGCCAGTCACCCTGATACCAGGTGTTTTACATAAGCATGTCATTTAATCCACACAACAAACTGTGAAGCAGGTTTTATTGTTGCTGGTTTTGGTTTGGTTTGTTTTTTTCTAGACAAGGAGACTAAGATAAACTTGTCCTGGATTTTACAGGGGATCCCACAGAAGGAGCGGAATCCAGGCCTAATCCACCTGACGCCTGAGCCGGGCTCTTGGCCCCCAAGCCCTCTGCGGGTCCCATCTGTGCTCACATCTGAGCAGTTCTCTTGGCACTGACTGTTTGCACCCGAGGTCAGCACTGTCTTCTGTGTTTCTGTTCATTTCTCCAGTGGACGCCCAGCTTGGGGCACAGTCCACGAGGCCTCCCCCAGTGTTTCTCATGTAGGGAGAATTGCTCAGCAGTGCTTGGGCAGATGATTTGGGCATCACCCACTTGCCCTAGGTGAATTTTCTTTTCTTCTTTTTTTTTTTTTTTTTTGAGATGGAGTCACTGAGTCACCCAGGCTGGATTGCGGTGGTACAATCTTGGCTCACTCCAACCACCACCTTCTAAGTGCAAGCAATTATCCTGCCTAAACCTGTTTTATCTTTTTAGAGACAGGGTCTTGCTGTGTCACCCAGGCTGGAGTGCAGTGGCACAGTCGTAGCTCACTGCAGCCTCCAACTCCCGGGCTCAAGTGAGCCTCCAGCTGCAGCCTCCTGAGTAGCTGGGATTACAGGTACATGCCACCAAGCCTGAATAATTTTTAAAAATTATTTTGTAGAGATGGGGGATCTTTCTATGTTGTCCAGAATGGTCTCAAACTCCTGGGCTGAAGTGATCCTCCTGCTATGGCCTCCCAAAGTGCTGGGATTACAGGCATGAGCTACCGTGCCTGGCCCCCTTGGTGGATATTTATTTATTTATTTATTTATTTATTTATTTATTTATTTTTGAGACGGAGTCTCACTCTGTCACCCAGGCTGGAGTGCAGTGGCACGATCTTGTCTCACTGCAACCTCTACCTCGCGGGTCCAAGCGATTCTCCTGCCTCAGCCTCTCTAGTAGCTGGGATTACAGGCATGTGTCACCACACCTGGCCAATTTTTTTTTTTGAGACGGAGTTTCGTTCTCGTTGCCCAGGCTGGAGAGCAATGGTGTGATCTCAGCTCACCAGAACCTCCGCCTCCCGGGTTCAAGTGATTCTCCTGCCTCAGCCTCCCGAGTAGCTGGGATTACAGGCATGTACCACCATGCCCGGCTAATTTTGTATTTTTAGTAGAGATGGGGTTTCTCCATGTTGGTCAGGCTGATCTAGAACTCCCAACCTCAAGTGATCTGCCTGACTTGGCCTCCCAAAGTGCTGGGATTACCGGCGTGAGCCACCGCATCTGGCTTAATTTTTGTCATTGTAATTTTAGTAGAGATGGGGTTTTACCATGTTGTCCAGGCTGGCCTTGAACACCTGACCTCAAGTGATACACCTGCCTAGGCCTCCCAAAGTGCTGGGATTATAGGTGTGAGCCACCACGCCCGGCCACTAGGTGGATTTTTGACAGAGCCCATTAAAATGCCTTCACACCAATGAATGAGTCAAAGAGGGGTTCAAAGTACTTTAGAGTAAGAGAATTTCTTCAGTTCTCATTAATGGAAAGGGGGCGGAAAAGATGCCAGGAGCAGTAGCTGACGCCTGTAATCCCAGCACTTTAGGAGGCTGAGGTCGGCAGATCGCTTTGAGGTCAGGAGTTTGAGACCAGCCTGACCAACATGGTGAAGCCCTGTCTCTACTGAAAATACAAAAATTAGCCGGGCATGGTGGTGCGCATCTGTAATACCAGCTACTTGGGAGGCTGAAGCAGGAGAATTGCCTGAACCTGGGATGTGGAGGTTGCAGTGAACCAAGATGGTGCCACTGTACTCCAGCCCGGGCGACAAGGTGAAACCCTGTCTCAAAAAAAAAAAAAAAAAAAAAAAAAAAAAAAAAAAAAGGAGGAGGGCTATTAAGCACCAAGGTGTAAGACTGTTGTGGTTGATAAGGTTGAGTGTTCCTTATCCAGAATGCCTGGGGCCAGAAATGTTTTGGATTTCAGATTTTTTTTTTTTTGGATTTTGGAACATTTGCATTATATATTTACCAACCAAACATCGCTAACCCCAAATTCCAAAATCTAAAATGCTCCAATAAGCATTATGTTTTGAGCATCATGTTGGCACTCAAAATGTTCCTAATGTTGGCGCATTTTGTGATTTCAGATTTTTGGATTAGTGTTACTCAACCTGTAGTCACTTTTCATGTGTTATCTGAAAACCCTGTGAGTTAGTTTTATTCCCAGTTTTCAGATAAGAAACTGAGACTCAGAGAGATCAAGTGGCTTTGTTAAAGAAACAGCTGTTAAATAAAGAACTGGGATTCGAATCCAGATTTTCCAGATCATAATATCCTAGGCAGTTTCTGGCCTGCATAAGGCCTCTCCTCTCTAACTTCTAAATCATATTTGGGCAGAGAATTTAAGACAACTCCTGTTGGTGTTAACATTAGTTGAGGTGCAGTCCTGCTTAGAAGACCAGAGCAAAGGCCTAGAGTTTGCATTTCTATCAGGGATTATTAACCTAGAATTTCTGGACCTTAGGGACTCTACAAATAGCTCTTAAGAAGTTCTCTTGAAATTGAAAGCAAAATGTGCACGTGTGCATTTTCCCTGGAAGAGAGGAGTCATTGCTTTCGTCAGTTTCTCAAACGTGTCCATGATTCAAGCAAGGTTGGGGACGTCCACTTTAGAGGGACAAAAACCAGATTTCTCCCAAAGAGCATTTCGTCCATGGACTTCTGGTGGAGCAGACTGTCCTGGCTTGTTGACATCAGAATTTCCCATGCTGAGGGTATTGGGGCGAACGATCTCGCCATGCCCCTTTGAAGCTCTAGATTCAGAATGTCATGGCTTTAAGTCCACAGGGACTGCAGTCTCCAGGCCCGGCCTACAGTAAGTGATGAATTGGATGTGACAGAACTGGATGGTAGGGAGCCAGGAGCTGTAGGATTTTCCACTTGGCAAGGGCAGGTTCTGAGTGAAGTCCTGCCCCCTTGGGTTAATGCATTCGGTGTTTTTGCTGATGCTGGGGAAAGGAGAAGGATGTCTCCAGCCTGCAGAGCATACTCGCAGCAGAGTCCCCACCTTCAGATCATCCAAATCTTGTCATGTCCACGTTTATAGAAACAGAGAGCCGGTTATCTGGGGTAGGCAGTGACCTTCCTCCTGACTTTTTTCTCAGAATGGTTTGGTTTCCAATGTGGTTGAAAAACAGACACAACAGATAGCCTGCAGTGGCTCTGTGCGTTCCTTTATACAGAAAGCAGCTTCTTTGATTGACTTGCTCTGTGAAAAATCCTCTCTAAACATGACCCAGTGATCCAAAATGTGGATGGAAGGAGGAGGATGGCCTCTGTGCAGTGCTTTGTTACATATCTTTCTCCTCTCAAGCACCTTTTAAAAGGGAGCTCTCATATGGGCTTTGTAGTCCACTTTCTTCACTGACAAATAAAAAATGGAAAGTGGATGAGTCTGGAGATCACCGGGATTCTAGCTGTTCATCTCCTGGTGACTTTGGTCACGTAACATTTTTGTGTCCTATCTCTCAATGCATCTCATTTATTTATTCAATTGTTCCTGTACCTATCTATCTATCTCCCTGTCAATCATCTGGTCAACTAACATTTCTTGAGTGTCAGCTACTTAACTGATGCTGGGAATACAGAGATGAATAAGACATAGTCTCTGGGCTCTGGATACTAGAGCAATGCTTCTCGATGTTTATATGCACACGAATCACCTGGGAATCTTGGGAAACGCAGATTCTGAGTCATAGGTCTCAAATAGGGCCCAGTGTTCTGCTTTTCTTTTTTTTTTCTTTTGAGATAGGGCTGCATTCTATCTCCCAGGATGGAATGCAGTGATGCAATTATAGCTCACTGCAGCCTCCAACTCCTGGGCTCAAGTGATCCTCCCACCTCAGCCTCCTGAGTAGCTGGGACTACGGCTGTGCGCCACCAAACCTGGCTAATTTTTGTAAAAAAAAATTCTTGTAGAGATTTGGGTCCTACTATGTTGCCCAGGCTGGTCTCAACTTCTGGCCTGAAGTAATCCTCCTATGTTGGCCTCCTGAAGCACTGGGATTGCAAATGTGAACCACCATGACCAGCGTGTTCAGCATTTTAAAAATACTCCCAGGTGGGGCCGATGCTGCTGGCTAAAACAAGAGCCAGTAACTGGAAGGCCCTCACTGCCTCCCTTGTCTCTCTTTTCACCACCTCTCACTGAAGCATTATGGTGAAGGCCCAGTACAGAAAGCACGTGAAGGTGCTTTAGAAAGCAGAAGGCATGTTTCAGATATGATGCTTGTGCTTGCCGTGCATCCTTTCTGGGTCTCCAGACAATTAGGTGAAATAGAGGGTTCAGTTGGAATTATTTGGCTCTGTGATTGGCTTGATGGGACTGGGGACCAGGCTGAGCTGGATGGATACCGGCAGAGTCAGGTTTTAATCTAGATTGGGAGTCACAGCAAGCAGTTACATAAGTTCAGTGCTCTCTCTCCTCTCCTTCCCATTTCCTCGTTTCATGGGAGCTGAAATGAGCTGAAACGTTTTATACAAAAGATGCTCTCTCTCTCTCCTGGGAGTGCCCAGAGCCCTGGCACAGCCCAGCTGGAGCAGCGACCCACTGCAGGAAGATGTGGTTTAGCCATTTAACTAATTGGCAAGATTGGAAGCCATAATAAATAGCCAAGTATCTAATCAAATATTAATTAGTGAATAAATACTGTTAGTCTGATAAGGAGAAGGCATTTCAGTCCTTCATAGGAAAATGGTCATGTATATTAAGCCCAAATTGAGCAGAGAGGTTCTTCATTAGCCAATAAAATATTAACCCAGGGGGTCAAGTGCGGTGGCTCCTGCCTGTAATTCGAGTGCTTTGGGAGACTAAGGTGGGAGGATTGGCGGAGCCTAGGAGTTTGAGGCTGCAGTGAGCTATGATCATACCACTGAACTCTAGCCTGGGTGACAGAACGAGACCCTGTTTCTAAAAATAAAATTAAATTAAATTAAAAAATAAAATAAAATAAGTAAAATCCCAAGGGAAGGTGAGTTTGTGTCTCACCAATGCCCAGCCTCTGTTATAAGGTGGTGGGGGTAGGGATGAAGAGGTTGAATTTAGAGAGGAAAAGAACCAGTTTATTCTAGTGTGGTCTTTTTGCCATCTTTAAAATGTAAAAATGAAAATAAATTTGATTTTTAAAAGGAGCAGTGCATCAAGACAGCCTAGAGCAAAATCAATAATAAAAATTCAAGTTGAAAAATTACCCATAGGAAGAAAAACATTGTGTTCTGACCTCAGAAGAAGGAAACGTCTAAAATATATTTCGTTGGTCTTGTCAGAGCGTTTTTAAGTTTGCTATTTTTCCCTCCCTCTTTTGCCTTTGCGATGCAGAAATTCTGAAAGTTTATTTCAACACTGCACTGAAGAGACATTGTAAGCAAAGTTGGCAGACATTTTTGTAGAGTTAATCATTTTTCAGCAAACCTTGACTCTCTTTGGCATGTCAGTATCAGGAAGAAAGCCAGGAAAGAGAACTGTTTTGTTCTCTTGTAAATTGACAATAGTCGTGTTCCTGAAAAGTTGAATGTCAAATGAATTTTTGTCAATTGAGTCTTATTTCTGAATGCACTGGGGGAATCTCATAGGTGTCAAAATGAAGATGCCTTTCGGGTAAGCGAATACTTTCCCTTTCTCACTGTTTTACATGGAAAGATTGTTTCTAAGACTGGATTTTTGTATTTTGAGTCTGCTTAAAGCAACCACCACATATGGACAAAGAAGGAAAGGATAAATTGTCCCCATCACAGCCTGTGAGGTTCAGGCTAAACTCTGGGGGACATGTCCTTGAGCCAGGTCAAACATGGCAAAGCCTCAGACAAGCCTTACTCACGGAAGACTTCCAGGCCTTGGGCAAACCCAGGCACTTGATGGCCAGGACACTGAGCCGGTTGGGGAGAGGATTGCCTTGAGGCCAAACAGACCTGGGTGAGCTCCTGACTCCATCACCTATCAGCGGCATCAACCTCGATAAATCATCAGACCGTGGTGAGTTGCTGCTCCTCGGCTCTGTGACCAGGCGAAGGATGTTTCCCTTAGAAGCTGCTTAAGGGATGAAATGAGATTGTGCCTAGTAAATAGCAGGTGCTCAATAAGTGGTAGCCATATTTAGTGAGGGGGCTGGAGGTCTTTGGGTGCAGAGCCCCTCTGCCAAACCGTGGCCTCTTGGGGTCTCTCCCAGCCTCTTCCTCTGTATGTCCCCCATTTGTGCACACTCTGTGCTGTGCTTCCTCTCAGTGAGCAGCATAGGAGGTGCCTTGGTCATCAGCAGAGCCTCTTGCAAGTACATGAGAGGCAAGCGGTGGCACCAGGATGTCACAGGGACCTCCTAGTTTTCACACCCTGCTTCGGCCTGCATGTTCCCTTGAAGCTCTCAGGCAGGGGCCACGTCTTAGGGCGAGCCAGGCCCTCTGTGACCCAGCATCTGCTCCATAGCTAAGGGCCCCTGAGTACTCACCCTTTCTTTCTCCCCACCAAATGCCTTCCCAAGGCATCGCTGTGCCCTCTTCCTTGCCTTCCAAGGCCCAGAACCCCTAACTTTGCTCTCCTTCCCTCTACCTGAATATTCTCTCCTAGGTAGGCATCCTGGGCTCAGCCATCTACTACTGGCCATGTGTGATCTCAATATGCTACTTTTCCTCCTAAAGCCTCAGTTTCCTCAGTTATAAAATGGGCGTGGTGATGTCTGAACATGCAGGATAATATAGAGAAAGCTTCTGAAGAGGGTTATGAATATGAACTTGCTTGTGCTCAGGACTGGGGGACAATGGTAGAGGAATGTCATAGCTGAGCCAGTTAACACACTTGTGCTTTGCCGGGTCTTAAAAAAAAAAAATAGTAGAGACAGGATCTGCCTCTGTCACCCAGGCTGGAGTACAGTGCCACAATCATGGCTCACTTCAGCCTCGACCTCCTGGGCTCAAGTGATCCTCCCACCTCAGCCTCCTGAAGAGCTGGGACTGCAGGCCCATGCCACTGCTCTGACTAATGTTTTTTTAAAAATTTTTTTGTAGAGATGGAGTCTTGCTGTGTTGCCCAGGCTGGTCTCAAACTCCTGGCTTCCAGCAATCCTCCCATCTTAGCCTCCCAAAGCACTGGGATTACAGGTGTGAGCCATGCACCCAGCTGCCTGGGCTTTTAATACTTAGATGTGAAGGAGCAGCCTCCAGAGGTGGAGTGGTACTGCAGGGAGTGAGGCCCAGCAGGCAGGAAGGGCAGGAGGCAGTCAGTACCACCGCTTGCCTGCCCTGTGCCTAGCGTTTGGCCTCATGTGAGCCCTGGTCTAGACCTAGTAGATTCAGATCTTGTTGGGAGCAGGGTGGGGCTCTGGCTTTTCCGTGGGCCTGCAACGCCCACTGCCTCATTGCTGGAGTGTTCTCTGCTGTCCTCGTGGGCCCTGGTGAAGCTTCAAGGGAGGAAGAGAAAGAAGAGATGGACGAAGAGAGAAACTGCTGAGTAAGCTGATGTCCATGCTGTGCCATTAATATTGATCACAATTTGATCGATTTCATTCTGTGAACTCTGCAGCTCCAGTATTGATCTCTAAGCACTAAAATTGAATAGGTAGGCACCTTACTGTCAAAGGTCAGCTCAGAGCTGGAGCAAGTTTTGATTGAAAAGACACAGTTAAGATTTCTGGGGAGGTGCCTTCTTTTCCAGAGACCACAGAAATCTCAACCAGTCTTCTCTTTACCAGACACCCACCTGGTGTTGACTCACCCCGCCTCCCTTAGAAAGAGGCCAGGTAGCCTATGTGGTGACATGCATGTGAGCTTTGCCATGAGACTAACCTGGGCTTCGCTCCCGGCTCAGCCACTTACCAGCTGAGGCTTCAGGCATATTGCTTAAGCTTTTCATTCATTTGTTTTTCATTCAATAATTAGTTATTGTCGGCCAGGCATGGTAGCTCATGCCTGTAATCCCAGCACTTTGGGAGGCTAAGGCAGGTGGATGGCTTGAGCTCAGGAGTTTGAGACCAGCCGGGGCAACATAGTGAGACCCCATCTCTGCAAAAATATAAAAAATTTTCTGGGTGTGGTGGCTCATACTTGTAGTCCCGGCTGCTCAGGAGGCTAAGGCAGGAGGATCACTTGGTCCCAGGAGGTCGTGGTTGCAGTGAGCTATAATTGCACCACTGCATTCCAGCTTGGGTGACAAAGCAAGACTCTGTCTCTAAAAGATAAATAAATTCATAAAGACAGATTAAAAATGACTATTTATTGAACACCTACTGTACACCAGCTACTCAATATGCCAGTGAGTTAGTTAGACCTGCTACTGTTTTGGTCATTTTTTTTTTTCCCTTTCTGGAAGAAACAACTTTTGATTTTAAATGTTTATTATGAAAAATGTCAACTATACTCAGGTGAAGAGTTGTCACCGTTAGCCCCACTTAACCATCGTTTAGTTTCAACAGTTATTGGGCATTCAGGTGGAACTTTTAGCCCATGGGCTAAACGATGGCTGCACTGGAACAAGAGTGAAAGGAAATTGCTGGGACCACCCCCGTCCCCAAGCCTCAGTTTCTTCATCTGCAAAATGGAAAAACTCTACTTACCTTATAAAGGGTGAAGCGAGTGACTTCACGAAGCGTGCTGAGCCTGGTGCCGGCTGGAGGGTGAGGACCTCATGTGTGGGAGCAGTCGCAGGGCTGTGGGGAGGCTGCAGTGAGGGACTGTCTGAGAGCCGCTGCCGGGGCTCTGACGGCGTGATCAGAGGAAGGCGATAAAGGTTTGTGGCGATCCCTGTGGTGATGCTGTCTGCTTGTAGCACAGTGCCTGGCCAATTGCAGGCGCTCCATAGATAATGGGGAAGATGAAGATGGTGATGGAATAAGTTTTCTCAAACTTCAGCATGCTTAGTGAAAACGAGTTAAGAGGAAGAGAGAAAATTGTGAGTGATGTGCTGATGAAAGGAGCTGAGAGATCACATAGAAAAGACATTGTCCTGTTAGGTGCAATAACAGAGCACTAACTATTAAAGAATGAAAACACTGAAGTGATGGAAAGCCCTGAGCGTGTGGTGGGCACCTTCCCTGCGCAGTGGTGGGATCCGAGGGGATTGTTGTCATGCTCAGGATCCTGCGTTTGCCTTCAAGGGGTTACCCTCTATTTGGGGGACATAGGACAGGAACTCCTTATAAATGACTCCTTTTTTTTTTTTTTTTTGCGACGTTGTCTCGCTCTGTCTCCCAGGCTGGAGTGCAGTGGTGTGATCTTGGCTCACTGCAGTCTCCGCCTCCCAGGTTCAAGCTATTCTCCTACTTCAGCCTCCCTAGTAGCCAGGATTACAGGCACTTGCCACCATGCCTGGCTAATTTTTGTATTTTTAGTAGAGACGGAGTTTCACCACAGCCCAAGGCCAAAGAAGAGCTGCCATGGAGTGAGGCTGATGAACTGGCCTATTACTTGTACAGACAGTAAGTGCTCTTGGGTTCAGAAGAGCACAGGTCCCTTCCAGTGGAGACATCAGGGCAGCCTCACCCAGAAGGTTTCTGTTAGGCCTTCAAAGATGGACAGGGGATATGAAGTGAGCCCCTCCAAATGTGGTTCAGAGGTCCCTAAAATAATGCTGAAGCTTGGTTCCAAGTTCACACACTTTAGTCATTTTTGAATTCCCTTGGGTTTGATTCCAGTCCCTGGTGCCCTTTCTGGTCCTGGAGGGTGGAAACTTCAATCAATAACGCTCCAGGTGGACGGAGGCAGGTCAAGCTCCAGGTGGATGGGGGCAGGTGGCACCCGGGGCAGTGGTCATAGGCCTGGAGACTGGATCTGGCCCAGGGCCCCTGAAGCAATGTTCCCTGCAGTGGGGAATGGGCTTTGCAGTGCAACCTGGGGCCATCTACTCCCTGCTGGGACTTGATGTATCCAGTTGTAAAATGCGGATACCAATGCCAGGCTGTCTGCACAGTTATATAAGGATTGCATGAGATCACCGTAAGCACAGTAAATTCAGCTGTCCAGACCTGGGGCTATTTTCAAGTTGGTGTAGTCTTGTCTGTCTTTCAAAAAGCGTGAGATTTTTTTCTTCACCTTCAAGGGATCCATGTATCCCCAACTCCCAGTGTTCTGGGCAATTTGATGAGAGACAGGGTCTCAGGGCACAGACGACAGTGCCCCCAAACCAGGCCAGGGGCCCAGGGCTGGCCTCTGGGGAAGGGCATCCACAGTGTCAGTCTTGGGCCTGGTCTCCCTGGGCCCAGCTCTGCAGTGACCAATGGTGCTACACACAGGCGTGAGTGACTGTTAATGCTTCATGCTTCCCACTTGCCTGTGAGATCTTCTTATTTTAGCCAAGAACCTTCTAGAGTCCAAAGGGATTACTTACTCTATGGTGGAAAGTTGGGAAGCTGTGTGATCCAGCAGAAAAAAATCACTGGATGTTTTATGCAGAGGAATGTGCTAGAAATTTATTGCATAATAATGTATATTGCACAGTTTTATTTATTTATTTTATTATTATTATTATGATATTTGAGATTGAGTCTCACTGTATCCCCCAGGCTGGAGTGCAGTGGCGCGATCTCAGCTCACTGCAATGTCCACCTCCCAGGTTCAAGCGATTCTTGTGCCTCAGCCTCCCAAGTAGCTGAGATTACAGGCACATGCCATCACACCCAGCTAAGTTTTGTATTTTGAGTAGAGACAGGGTTTCACCATGTTGGCCAGGCTGGTCTCGAACTCCTGACCTCAGGTGATCTGCCCCTCAAGTGATCTGCCCAGCTTGGCCTCCAAAAGTGCTGGGATTATAGGTGTGAGCCACTGTGCCTGGCCCACAGTTCTATTTTTTAAAGAAAATGATAAATCTATCAGATAATCATGAGTACATGCATATAAATGCACATACAAAAAGATTCAGGACACCCATCACACTGCCAGCTCTGGTGAATTTGGGTGCGTATGTGGGGAATCTGGGATAAAAGGCAAGGTGGCCAAGAACGCAGCTCTGTAATGTCTTAATTTTGCACAAGAAGACTATAATTTCTATGTTAGAGCAGGAATTTGGAATCAGGTTGCTGGATCTCTGAATCTCTGCATGTGTAAAATGAAGATGAGTAATCCTTCACAAGCTGTCTTGGGGATTGAATGAAATGATGCTTATATAGCTCCTAGCGCAATACTTGGCTTACGGAATTCCATCAATAAAAGTCAGTGTCATTTTCACCTCCGTAGCAGGTCGTGGATGCTCACCTGTCTTTTCTCTTCTGCTCCCCCATGAAGACCATATTCCCCGGCCTCCCTTGCAGTCAGCAATCATGTGACTGGTTCTGGCCAGTGAAATGTGTGCACACAAGATGTGTGTTATTTCAGGCCTGGCCGTAAATCCACCTGCACCGTCTTCCTTGCTTTCACCTCCCCAGGTAAACCTTAGAGCTGAAGGTGTCATCCCTAAGTGTCCACCTGGACAACAGCCACCTGGAAAGCCAGCTGGTTCACATTAGACTGATAGGAGCAAGAAGTGAACTCCTGGTGTTAAGCCACTGAGATTTTGGGGTCATTTGTTGTCAGTGCTAGGTATATTAAATTACCCTACTTTATTTGCTGTCAGGGTTCTGAGTTTGTGATTCTGTTCTGCTGCCTAAATCTCAGTTTCTTCACGGGAAGGTGAGAAAGTCACATTTTTTTGCTTTTGTTTCTGGCCTCAAGGGTTGCGTGTGAAAATCCCATGAGAGGCGCTGGTCATGCCACTCTGTGAACGTTGCAGGGAGTGGCAGGCCGAGGTATTCGGGTTGTGACCTGGAGCTGGGCTTTCTCCAGGACCCCGGGCCATGTGGAACAGACCAGGTAGGGTGGGCTGTGTGCTTGAGGCTCTTAATGAGGAAGGCCTGGCTGCAGACCATCTGCAGAGCAGGGTGGGAGGGTGTGGGACAAAGGAGCCCAGATGAGGGCTGCCGGGTGTCCTCCAGCTGTGAGAACAACCTGTGGCCAGGGGTGGTTGCTGCAGCTTCTTTAGTTACCATAGAATCCATGGATAAGGCACGGATCAATTTCCAGGATCAATTAACTGCAGGCTGATAAGAGACTCAATGTGTTTGGGGGATTGGCTATTGCCCAAGCCAAAGCAAAAACTTGCACTGTAAGCAGTAATTAAGAAGCAATTTGCCCTTGGCCCCTGTTCCTGGGACAAATGCCAGCCGCTGCGAGCCTTCAGAGTTGCCTGACTTCAGGAGTCAGCTCAGATGGGGCAGGTGACACACGTCTGCATGTGCTGCAGCCCACGTGGGCCTTGGCAGAGCTCTGCCATCGTAGCTCCAGGCCCGGCTCATCTGGTGCTCTGTTCTGTGGGTGAATATGGCTGGAAAGGGCCTTTAAGGGCACACAGGTGAATCTGCCCATTCGGCCAGTTGCCAGCACAATGGGCGGCGTGGGCCTGTGGAGAGAGCTCTGGGCTCTGTGGCAGGACCCTGGACTCTGCTCAGCACTTCGTCTTAGTCTGTAACAAGCTTTGTAAGTCCAGCCACACCACAGTCATACTCCAGGCCTGCTTTGTCCCCCATAAAATGGCCAGAGACATCTTGTTTGTCCAATCATAGACCCTGGAGACACAGTGCAGTGCAGGTAGCCAGCATCCCTGAGTTTGTGGAGCCTCCTGGCTGGTCCATTATTGTGCCCTGTTAGCTTAAGAATTATCAGCTTCCATGCATGCTAAACACTGAAATCTGAAGCCTTCTATTTTGCAGAGAAAATGGTAGAAATGAATATGGACAGAAGGTAGGGGGAAAAAGATGGAAGAAAGCAGGACTTTTGGTGATCCTGATATATCAACATTCTGCAAATCCCTGAAGTACATTCAGCGTGTACTTTCTGCATGGAAGCTGAAAACGGTTTTGGTATGTTTATGGAAGTAGCAGGAGGGGAAGGAGAAAAACAGATGGAAAAGGGGAACAGAAAAACACATTCCCATTTGCTTTTACTCATGCTCAGATCATTTAGTGAGGAGGCATAATTTATGCACATCTATGCAAATGAGCCAGGTTCCTAGAGTTAATCATTTCTCCCTTCTTCACTAACAGAGTGGGTGCAACTGCAGTAGGAAGGGAGTGAGTCATTGTTTCATGATCCAGACCCCCCCCAAGCCCCAGACTCTTCTCCCCAAAGGCACACACCACACCATGGTCAGTGCCATTGGACTTCTTGAGCGGAGACCCCACTGTGCTCAGTGAGGCCACTGCAAACAGCAGAAATGAAAAGAGAACACAAACAGAAATCACCAGTCAATTGGTTCAAGAATTCACATCTTTTGTTTTTGAAATGGAGTGTCGTTCTGTCACCCAGACTGGAGTGCAGTGGCATGATCTTGGCAACTACAACCTCTGCCTCCCAGGCGAGTTTAAGCAATTCCCCTGCTGCAGCCTCCCAAGTAGCTGGGTCTACAGGCACATGCCGCTACGCCTGGATAATTTTTTGTATTTTTATAGAGACAGGGTTTCATCGTGTTGCCCAGGCTGGACTCGAACTCCTGAGCTCAGGCAATCCCCCTGCCTCGGCCTCCCAAAGTGCTAGGATTACAAGCATAAGCCACTGCACCTGGCCTGGAATTCACATCTTTGTGTGACATGACTGGCCACCAGTTACTTTCAGGGGTAGAGTCTCTTTCAAAATAAACAGGAAATTGGTCTATCTGCTGAGTAGAGGCAGCTCTTCCGCATTGCAATCCTGGGGCTGGTACAGATTCCATCCCTGACCAGTGGGTGTGCAGCGGGTCCAGAAAGTGCATCCTGGGGACAGGGGCAGGGGCCTGCTCATCTGTCTTCCTCTCCCAGCTCCTCTTCCCTCTGGCTCTCCCTCACTCACCTCCTTCTAACCTGCTTGGACCAAGACATCACATCTTCTGGGGTCCAATGCTGAAAGGACCATTTCATTAAGAACAAAAACAACTTACATTGATAAGCTGATTGCAGTTTACAAAGCTCTTTAGAGACTTTTTATCCCTATTTGTTTGTTACCACGTCTCTTTGGAGGCAGAGCTGTACTCAGAGCTGTGGAAGCCTAGGCTCAGGGAGATTCTGAGGCATGCCTGAGATCATGTTAGAGACGGGTGGCAGGGCTGGGACTCTGAGCCTTCGACTGCAGCTCCTGTGCTGCCCGCCCCACTGTGGCACTGTGTGTGTGGTGGGTGCATCAGTTGGGGGGAGGGGTGTGTGCCTGTTGTGTATGGCTGGGTGGGGAGGCTGGGGCTCAGGTGATGGAGGTGGGGGAGGGTGTCCTCTCTACTTGTTTGTCCTGGGCCGAGAGGTACAGAGGGTCTTTGTTCCCATCTGCCCACTTTTCTGACCTGGATCTACCCATTCGCCAGCACCTCCAATATAGCTTTTTCTGACTGTTCTTATTGGACCAGGTCACACCCATGGTTCATCTATAGACTTCCCCGAGGGTATACCAGGGTCTGCCAGGGTGAGGAGTTGGACCAGGGCAGGGCACAGATGCCCTCCTCTCAAAAGGCAGGGACAGGTCCAGTGAAGTGGCTCATGCTTGTAATCCCAACAATTTGGGAAGCCGAGGTGGGAGGATTGCTTAAGGCCAGGAGTTCAAGACCAGTCAGGACAACATAGTAAGACCCCATCCCTATAAAAAATACAAAAGTAGCTGAGTGTGGTGATGCATGCCTATAGTCCCAGCTACTGGGGAGGCTGAGGCAGGAGGATCACTTGAGCCCAGGAGTTGGAGACTGCAGTGAGCCATGATTGTGCTACTGCACTTTAGCCTGGGTGACACAGCAAGACCTCTTTGGCTTCCCTCAATGATAAATGTGTGATTTCATGGCATGAGATTTATGGAGACCCTTCTTGACCTGTCTCTCTCTGATTCCGGCCTGCATCATACATATCTTGAGTTAACAAGATCCGGACATGTACAAGCTGCTGCAAATTTGTCCTCAAATCACCTTGAAGAAGGGATCTGCTCTCTGGCAGAGAGAGTAGAGAGATCTGGCATTGTGGGGTTTGGTGAACAAGTTAGTGTCTGCCAGTCCTTCTCATGAGATTTTTCTAGATTCTTATCACCACTATCTCTTTGGCCTTTCCAGGAAGGCCCAAGCAGGCCTCCAGTATCCCGGCCCGCGGGATCGTCACTGCAGGCCCTGGAAGAGGGGGTGGGAATTTGGGGAACAAGAGATACGAGAAATGAAGACAAGACAGTGCTCTGATCAAGTCTCTTTTAATGGCGGTAATGCAGTGCCTTATATACACTTGGAGGGGAAGGGGTTGGGCCAGGGCGAAAATGATCTCATCGCGGAGGGTGTGGCCAGATAGGTATTGGTTTCTCTGGTCGAACGTCATGTGGCGCCTGTGCTGTCAGGTAGCAATTTTCGCGGGCGCGGGAAAAATGGGTGAAGAAGAAGCAGGAAGAGCGCCATCTTTTATGAGGTATTAATACAGGGGAAAAGGCAAAGATAGGGAGGAGGTGTAAGGTGGAAATGAATAAAGCTCAGGCGTTTTTAATCGTCAATTATTATTCGCTATGGCCGGGGTGTGCAGCTCCGGACAGGTCCCCCTTTTAATTGTTTTATGATGAGAAAACGACCCCTCGGGAACTGCGCCTGTCTTAGGTTGGGTCAACTCATCCCCACCTTCTAGGCCCGTCATGGGATAAGGCAGCAGCAAAGGCGGCCCTCCTGTCTTAGGCTCCGATGGGGATAGTGTCCTCTTACCCGTCATTGACTGTCCAGTTCAGCACACAGGGGAGGTGGTCCTATTAAGGCAAATAAGACTCACCATTTTCAGTCATCTCAAGGCGATGATAATGGACCTGTATAGGTTTGGCCTGAAAGGCCTCGATTTGTTGTCTGACGAATGCCATGAGCTTATTAAGGATTATAGGCCCGAGAGTGAAAAAGAGTAGAAGAGTAAGTAAAGGACCAAGAAATGGCAGGAGATAGGGGAGAAGTCCATCGAGTCCAGTCCACAATGGATTAGCGGCCAGACCTTTTCTGCGCTTTTCTAGTTCTTCTTGTAAAGTCTTGATCTTGGCCGGGCACGGTGGCTCAAGCCTGTAATCCCAGCACTTTGGGAGGCCGAGACGGGCGGATCATGAGGTCAGGAGATCGAGACCATCCTGGCTAACACGATGAAACCCCGTCTCTACTAAAAAAAAAAACTACAAAAAACTAGCCGGGCGAGGTGGCGGGCGCCTGTAGTCCCAGCTACTCGGGAGGCTGAGGCAGGAGAATGGCGTGAACCCGGGAGGCGGAGCTTGCAGTGAGCTGAGATCCGGCCACTGCACTCCAGCCTGGGCGGCAGAGCGAGACTCCGTCTCAAAAAAAAA
>NC_037676.1:40599254-40803055 GCF_003255815.1 Theropithecus gelada | reverse complement strand
GGAGGCTGAGGCAGGAGAATGGCGTGAACCCGGGAGGCGGAGCTTGCAGTGAGCTGAGATCCGGCCACTGCACTCCAGCCTGGGCGGCAGAGCGAGACTCCGTCTCAAAAAAAAAAAAAAAAAAAAAAGTCTTGATCTTATCTCTGACGATTCCGGATTTGTTGGCGTAAAAACAGCACTTTTCCTTTCCATGACTGCTCTGGCATTAGGTAAGCTGTCTTGCCCGAGCAAGTCACCTGGGTAATTCTGTCTGACGGAGGTTCAGATATTTGTCTCCCTCTGCAGTCACAAGGCTGGCCGTATCGTTTTCGTATTAATTCTCTTGCTTTACGAGGGTCACCAAAACCTGCATAGACTGTCACTATGCTATATAAAGTGATTACTTTCCAAAGGAATCTCATGTTAGGCTTCATTTTCTGAAAAACAAAAAGGAAGAAACTTCTCAGGGAGATTTATCTTCCCTGGACTGACAATGGTTATGATTTATTTGTCTTACCAATCTTTCAGGCAGCCATCTGGCTGCATCATTTTTTTGTGAGAAGATGCATACTGAGCCTCTTCCCCAAATTAAAACTGGATCGGGGCCATGCCATGAATTATCAAGTGGGTCTTTCCATTTTACCATTGCAAACTGTTTTTGAGATTCAGGATGCCAGAAACGATCGGCAGCAGATTTTCCATGACTATCCAAATTTAAAAAATTAAGGATAAACAGGGCATGATTGAGTATGTTTCTAGGGGTACCCTTCACGGGGTACCAGCTCCCCCCTTTTAATTTTGTGATAACAGTTTTTAATGACAGATGAGCTCTTTCTACTATACCTTGTCCTTGGGGATTGTAGGGAATGCCTGTGGTATGTTTAATTTGTAGGGTATTACAGAATTGTAAAAAGGTTTTGGCTATATAACCAGGGCCATTATCTGTTTTGATTTGTTTGGGTATTCCTAAAATAGAAAAGCAGTGTAATAAATGAGCTATGACATGTTTGGTGGCCTCTCCTGTTTGGAGAGTTGCAATAATGAATCCACTATAGGTGTCTATGCATACATGGATATATTTTAGTTGACCGAATTCTAAGTGGTGAGTAACGTCCATTTGCCAAATTTCGTTGGGGATGAGTCCTCGGGGGTTGACTCCTAGATGGGGAACAGGTAAATACGTTATGCAATTGGCGCATTGTTTAACTATTTGTCGAGCTTGTTCTCTGGTAAGTTTAAACATAAGCCTTAAGGTTTGGGCGTTTAAATGATGTAAGGCATGTGCTTTTTGTGCTTGTTGTAAATTGTCTGTAGTGACTGTGGCTATAGTTTTTGTTGCCACGTCGGCTGTTGCGTTACCTTGTGTTAAAGGTCCTGGTAATCCTGAATGTGCTCTGATATACCCAAGAAAAAAGGGAGTAGTCCTTTTCTGAATAAGTTGTTGACATTGTAAAAATAGGTTAGCTGTGTCTGAAATATGTTTAATTTGAGGCACGGTCTCTAAGAGGGGTATTGAATGAGCCAGGTAGGCGCTGTCTGTGTAAATGTTAAGTGGCTGACAAGGAAAAGCTGATAATGCTGCGATTATAGCTTGCAACTCGACCAGCTGAGCTGATGTATAAGTGGTCTGGAATTTAACGACTACATTATTGTAAGTGTAAGCGGCAAGTCCTGTGGAAGATCCATCAGTGAAAATTAGTAATGCGTCATTGAGGGGTTCTTTACTGGTGATATGGGGAAACACAAACGCATGAAGTTTGCAAAATTGAATGAGTTTGTTAGGTGGGTAATGGTTGTCAATTGTGCCAGTGTAAGAAGTGCAAGCAATTGGCCAGGCTTCCGTATTTTGTAACAGCCAATGGATGTGTGATTGAGTGTAGGGCTGTATAATGGTAGAGGGTTCTATTCCAAAGTACTTTCTACTGTTTTCTCTTCCCAAGATAATTAGATCAGCTATGGCATCATAATAAGGCAACAAAACCTTTTTAGGGGAGGAGGGCAGGTGTACCCACATAATGGGATTGTTCTGCCAGAATAAGCCAGTAGGGGTTATTGTTGTGTTAAAAATAATGAATATTAATGGCTGAGAATAATCAATACTGGTAACAAATTGTGTTGCAATGGCATGCTCTACCTGTTGGAGTGCTATTAATGCTTCTTTAGTAATGGACCTGGGAGATTTTGGATTAGAGTCTCCTTTTAATATATCGAAAAGAGGTTTTAACTCTCCTGTAGTGAGTTTTAAGTACGGCCGAAGCCAATTTATGTTTCCCAGTAATTTTTGGAAATCATTTAAAGTTTTTAAATGATCACGACATATAACGGCCTTTTGATTAATGATTTTGGGTCCATTAATTTGGAAACCAAGATAGGTATATGGATCTTGTAATTGTACCTTTTCTGGGGCTATTTGTAGTCCAGCTGCTGTTAACTCTTGTTTGAGTTGGGCAAAGCACTGTAAGACTTGTTCGCCAATTTCTCCTGCTATTAAAATATCATCCATATAATGTATAATATACATTTGTGTCCATGTTTTTCTGACTGGCTCTATAGCAGCAGCTACATATTTTTGACACAAGGTAGGACTATTGGCCATACCCTGAGGTAAGACTTTCCATTGATAGCGCTTCATTGGTTGTCTAAAATTTGTAGATGGAAGACTAAAGGCAAATCTTTTTTGGTCAGCAGGGTGAAGGGGAATTGTAAAAAAGCAGTCTTTAAGGTCAATAATGATTTTAAAATATTTTTGAGGAATCGCAACCAGTGAAGGCAATCCTGGTTGTAAGGCACCCATAAGGATCATAGTGATATTTACTGCTCTTAAATCTTGTAAGAGTCTCCATTTACCAGACTTCTTTTTAATAACGAAAATAGGTGTATTCCAAGGAGAATTACTTTCTACAATATGTCCTGCTACTAGTTGTTCCTGCACTAACTGTTGGGCAGCACTTAGTTTATCATTGAGTAAAGGCCACTGATCAACCCAAACGGGCTCATCTGACTTCCAAGTAATGGGGTCAGCGCACCTTTGGGGTGCAGGTATGTCAGTGGCCTGAGCTAAAAATTTCCAAACCCCTTTTTATCAAATTGTCCTGAAACTAGTATAGGCTGTGGGATACCGTTTTCTCCTTTTCCAAGACCTTTACCAGGGGTGTATCCTTGAGTTAACATTTGTGCAGTAACTATATCATTTGGACTACACATTATAATTTTCATTTGAGAAAGCAGATCTCGCCCCCAAAGGTTAACAGGTAGGTAAGGGATGACAAATGGCTTAATGAGGCCTGAATTGTTTTCTTTATCTGTCCATGTTAGGTATTTAGAACTTTGTTTAGGATTACTGCTTTGCCCAATTCCTCTTAAGTGAGTTAAAGTCTCTGTAGTAGGCCAATGAGAGGGCCAATCTTCCTGTTTAATGATAGTTACATCAGCCCCTGTGTCCATTAGTCCAGTGAATGCCTTCCTGTCTAACCATAAGGTTAGAGAGGGTTTTTGATTTGTAATTGGTTGCACCCAATATATATCTGATGATCCAAAACCTTTTATATTTCTATTAGAGTGTTGGATATTATTATCTGTTTTAACCAAAGGTAGCAGGATTAACTGAGCTATTCTAACTCCCTGAGGGACAGTAATAATATTATCAATAGCTCTGGCCATAATTTTAATTTCTCCTTCATAATCATTATCGATAACTCCAGGGAGGACTTGTAAGCCTCTCATGGTGACACTACTTCTTCCCAAAAGTAGCCCAAAAGTGTTAGGTGGTAAAGGTCCATATATTCCGGTATTTAAGGTTTGTGGTCCCATTTCAGGTGTTAGTACTGTGTGGGAGGTGGAACTGAGGTCCAGTCCTGCACTTCCTGGGGTTGCTCTACTAAGTTTTGAAATAGATTGCTGTTGCTGGCTGGAACAAAGCTGACTGCCCCATATGCTTGTTTCGGGGCCTGGGGCTGGCCCCTCATTCCGTTTCCCTGCCTGGGGGATAAAGGATTTCCTTGACTGTCAGTTTTAGATTTACATTCGTTTGCCCAGTGCCTTCCTCTTTTACACCTCGGGCAAAGGCCTGGGATTTTTACTTCTGGATTTTTATTTTGGTTTTCATGGCAATCTTTTGCAAAGTGTCCCCTTTTACCGCATCTAAAACATCCCCCTTTATCTTTACCTTTGTTAATGAGGAAGTCTCTTACTGTTTGGCCGCTAAAAGCGGCGGCCATTGCTAGGCCTTGTTGATATGAGGGCCCAATATCTGAACAAAGACGAATGTATCCTGTTAAATCCGTTTTCTTTCGATAAGGTCTGATTGCCGCTTGGCAGGCGGGGTTAGCGTTTTCATAAGCTAACTGTTTAACATAATCTACACCCGTTTCTGCATTTCCAAAGATTCTACCTGCCGTGGTCATAAGTCTATGCAC
Organism: Theropithecus gelada; assembly: GCF_003255815.1. Lineage (NCBI taxonomy): Eukaryota > Metazoa > Chordata > Mammalia > Primates > Cercopithecidae > Theropithecus > Theropithecus gelada. Next base: position 40,798,661 of record NC_037676.1, on the reverse strand, counting down.
AAAGTCTGAAAATGGCTCATCGGGTCCTTGTTTAACCGCTGTGAGCGAGGCCCCTGGATCTCCTTTAACGGGAAGTTTTCTCCAGGCCTTTGTAGCAGCAGCCTGGATTTGTGAGAACAATCCAGGATCATATTGCATTTGGACCTGAGTGTCTGCATAATTACCTGAACCAGTTAACATATCAAAATCCCAACCGTTTCCTGCCTGTTGATTTCTTTTAGCTGTATCTCTACAATTTTCAAAGAACTCTGACTTCCAAATTAAGTGGTCTCCCCCAGAAAGGACTGCCCTAACTAAGGTATTCCAGTCTGTAGGAGTGAGCCAATTCTCAGCTACAGATTCCACTATAGCAAGAGTATATGGAGCAGTAGCCCCATACTGAGAGGCAGCAGTCTTTAACTCTTTTATAATAGTAAAGTCAAATCCAGTATGATGCCTCCAAGCCTGTCCCTGTTCATCTACGGTTTCAGTGACCGGAAAAACGTCTTTGGGGGAGGGGTCTTCTCTATGTCGACTAGCAACTAACCCCCCTCTTGGAACATGTTGTCCAGGCCGCTGAGGTGGGCGCAAGGAACCCTCCATAGCGTCTGAGTTGGGTATTTTCTCACTTCCTGTTTTTAGCTTTTGGAGCCTAATTATCAATGATTGATGTAACTCTTCAAGTTTAATTTGTTCCTCTAGTTGAGCAATTTTTTGTTTTAATTCTTCTTTGGGATCTATTGCTGCCATAACAATGGGCGCAGAAGCCTCATTATGTGTCTTATTATATGGAGGCGGGTATGAAGTAAAGGGAGGCAAATCAGGGTTGTGATATTTAGCTGCCTCTTCCTCTAAATCATCCCAATTTATCTCTGATTGATTAGGCTTATTAATTTCCTCCTCTTTTTGAAGCATCTGTAAAATTGGTTTTTTTTTTTGTTTGTTTTCGTGTGGCATTTCTTTATCTGTTACAGAAGGAGACTTGATTTCTTCATGATCACTTTCGAGGGAAATGAGATCCTCCTCCGTATCTTGCGGAGGCTTTTTAAGGTTAGAGCGGGAGCTAACCTTTAAAATATGCTCTGTCTGAGCGACCGCAGCCATGACTTGCGGATCGGCCTCCTTCTTATCTATTAAATCTCTAATGAGGTTCCAATAAGAGAAAGCGGTCACAGGAATTTTTTCTGGCCCAAAAGTATTATAATAGTCCTGAAGACAATCCCCTACTCTACGCCATATTTTGATATCAATAGTTCCTTCCTGTGGGAACCAAGGGCAAGTATCTTTTACAAAATCAAAAAATTTAAACAAATCATTACCTTTAAACTTTACTCCTCGTATCTTTAAAGCCTCTTTTAATTGTCCTACATAGATTTGATGCTGACTTAATTCTTGTCCCATTTCAGACGCGCCACTTACCTTCGATTCTGACGCGGCAGGTTCCCGCGGTGATCGAAAAAATTTAATTTCTTTTGTCTTTGTTAACTGTCGACTGTCCTTTGGCGTCCTCTTCCTCACGGAGTCCCTCGTTTCCAGGTCCCTGTCCGGGCGCCACGTATCCCGGCCCGCGGGATCGTCACTGCAGGCCCTGGAAGAGGGGGTGGGAATTTGGGGAACAAGAGATACGAGAAATGAAGACAAGACAGTGCTCTGATCAAGTCCCTATTTTAATGGCAGTAATGCAATGCCTTATATACACTTGGAGGGGAAGGGGTTGGGCCAGGGCGAAAATGATCTCATCGCGGAGGGTGTGGCCAGATAGGTATTGGTTTCTCTGGTCGAACGTCATGTGGCGCCTGCGCTGTCAGGTAGCAATTTTCGCCGGCGCGGGAAAAATGGGTGAAGAAGCAGCAGGAAGAGCGCCATCTTTTATGAGGTATTAATACAGGGGAAAAGGCAAAGATAGGGAGGAGGTGTAAGGTGGAAATGAATAAAGCTCAGGCGTTTTTAATCGTCAATTATTATTCGCTATGGCCGGGGCGTGCAGCTCCGGACACTCCAGCAGCAGAATGAATCTTCTGATCGCCCCTAGCTGCCCTGTCTGCACCATGGACCATGCGCCTGCCCTGTGTGCCGGACCAGGGCTAAGAGCATTGCTGCAGGCTCCCACCTTTAAACACACATTCAGAAAGAGATAACAGAGACTGGGAGGAGTGTGGGGTGGGCGGGGAGTTGGGGCGGGGGGGGGAAATGAAGAGAAGTGGGTGAAAGGGTACAACTGCACAGTAAGATGGAGCGGATTCAATGTCTGATCGCAGAGCAGGGTGACTATACTTCACAACAATGTTTTATACTTGGGTGATGGACACGGGAATACCTTGACTTGATCACTACACATTAAATATGTGTAACAAAATCTCCCATGTATCCCAGGAATTTGCACAAATAAAAAATGTAAGGCAATGTAAGCATACTTTGTTAAAACATATAAACATCGGCTGGGTGTGGTGGCTCACGCCTGTAATCCCAGCACTTTGGGAAGTCGAGGTGGGCGGATCACCTGAGGTCAAGAGTTCAAGACCAGTCTGGCCAACGTGGTGAAACCCCGTCTCTAATAAAAGTACAAAAATTAGCTGGGCGTGGTTGTGCACACCTGTAGTCCCAGCTACTCAGGAGGCGGAGACAGGAGAATCGCTTGAACCTGGGAGGCGGAGGTTGCAGTGAGAGGAGATCATGCCACTGCACTCCAGCCTAGGCGACAGAGGGAGACTCTGTCTCAAAACAAACAAACGAACAATCCCCCAAAAATGTGTTCAGTTATTTTATCTAAATAATCTAAATAATAGATTCACACAGTTCAGTGAAAGCAGCACTCCCCAAACCCACACCTTTCAATGCCCAGCCCCAGTCCCAAACAAAGTTGCCTTAACTGTTTCTGTGTTTAGTTCCCCGGGAGGCCCCCTCCACATCTGCATTAATATGCGCTTTCCTGTAACCTCCACAATTACACGAGGTGGGCGGTCTTCATCTCACAGATGAAGAAACTGAGGCTTACAGGGATATGTGGTTCTCACAGGGTTGCTTGTGCTAAGAAAAGGCAGAGCCAGGGCTTCATTCCTATTTTTATTTTTAAATTTTATTTTATTTTAGTTTTTTGAGATGGAGTCTTGCTCTGTTGCCTGGGCTAGAGAGCAATGGCATGAGCTTGGCTCATTACAATCTCCGCCTCCCGGGTTCAAGTGATTCTCCTGCCTCAGCCTCCCAAGTAGCTGGGATTATAGGTGCCCACCACCGTGCCTGGCTAATTTTTTGTATTTTTAGTGGAGACAGGGGTTTCACTATGTTGGCCAGGCTGGTCTCGAACTCCTGACCTCGTAATCTGCCCGCCTTGGCCTCCCAAAGTGCTGGGATTACAGGCATGAGCCACTGTGTCCGGCCTCATTCCAGATCTTTACTCGAAAACCACAACACTGAACAGGGAGCAACGCTTTACTTCCTGCCCTGCCCACCCTGGTGCCTCCTGGGCCGCTGCCTCCCTTGGGGTGGCCTGGGTCACAGTCAAAGCAGTGCCTTCTCACTTCCAGCCAAGGTGTCTCTACAGCCTCTCCTACCACAGAGGCTGCCCCGCCTCCTCTCATCCTTGTCCAGATAAGTGGAACACATGATGCAACTGTCACTCCAGCAACAGGAGCAAAAACAGGATAGAGCTACACTGGCTGGGGGAGTCCCCATGGCAGGTGACATGAGCTGCTTCTCTGCCCCAGGAGGTGCCTTAGGGTCCTGGCCATAGGGGGTTACCAGTTAGGACCACATCTCTGGGTTTACCCTTTGAGGAGGAAGTAGAGAGAGGGGCAGGGGTCTTGATGTGTGGCAGAAAGGGTCATTTTTTTCCTTTTCCTTTTTTACAGTTTCATTGATACATGATTGATATGCAAAAAACTCTGTGTGTATTTGATGTATACATTTGATGAGTTTGGACATCTGCACACACCTGTGAAACCATCATTATCAAATGGTAATAGATACATCCATCACTTCCAAAGGTGTCCTTGTACGCCCCTGTTTTTGTTTGTTTGTCTGCTTTTGTGTTAAGAACGCTCAGCTGGGGGGTCATCCTCCTAACAAATGCTTCAGTGCCTAGTACGGTGTTGTTTACTGTAGGTACCATATTGTACATTGGATAGCTAGAACTCATTCATCTTGCGTAGTGAAACTTATGCCTACTGAGCAGCAAATCCCCAGCTCTCCCTCACCCAGCCCCTGGCAACCACCATTCTAGTCTCTGCTTTTATGGGTTTGACTATTTTAGTCCTCTGTTTAAGTGGAATCATGTAGCGTTTGTCCCTGTAGGCCTGGCTTATTTCGCTAAGCGTAACATCCTCCAAGTTCCCAGTAGGATTTCCCTCATTTTCAAGGCCAAATAATATTCTGTGGTATGGATAAACCACATTTTCTCAATCCATTCATTTGACATTGGACATGTGAGCTGTTTCCATGTCTTGGCTGCGTGAATATTGCCGCAGTGAACGTGGTGCTGCAGGTATCTCCTGGAAATTCTGATTTTCGTTCTTCTGATGAATACTCGGAAGTGGACTGATGACGGGTTACACGGTAGATTCGCAGTAATTGCTGAAAGACCCTCCACACTGTTCTCCGTAGCAGCGACACCATTTCCTGTTCCCCATTGGTGGATAAGTCTTCCGATTTCTCCATGACCTGGCCGGCACTCCTTGTTTGTTTCGATATGGCCATCCTCACAGGCCTGAGGTGAAAGGAGGGATTACCGCCGTTTCAAGCGGGCCTCTCTGTTTGTGGCGTTGATATGCTCCTTATGGAATTCAGTTGTATTATGGGTTGCATGTTTGGGTCCCTGCTCCCAATCCTTATATTGAAGCTCTAGTTCCCAGGGTGGCGGTCTTTGGAGACCCCACCTTTGGGAGGTAATTGAGCCATGAGGGTAGAGCTCCCATGATGGGACTTGTTAGAAGACGAAGAGACACCAGAGCTCCCCTCTCAGCCGTGTGAGGACACAGAGAGAAGCCAGCTGCCAGCAAGCCAGGGCGACAGCTCTCACCCAGAACCAAATCTGCTGGCACCTGGACCTCTGATGTCCAGCCCCCAGAAATGTGAGGAATAAAGGTTTGTCTAAGCCATCAGGTCTATGTTATTTTGTTATAGCAGTCAGAGCGAAGACAAATTGAAATATGAAAAAAAGAGGTAGGTATAAAATTAAGTAGTATCATTAATGAGTATATTTTTTTATAACACGTTTTATTTGTAAAGAGTGTGCCTTTAGTCCCAGTTACTTGGGAGGCTGAGGTGAGAGGATCGCTTGAGTCCAGGAGATCTGGGCTGTAGTGTGCTATGTCAATCAGAGGCGTACACTAAGTTCAGCATCAATATGGTGACATCCCGGGAGTAGGGGACCGGCAGGTTACCTAAGGAGGGGTGAACCAGCCCGGGTTGGAAAAGGTCAAAATTCCTGTGCTGATTGGTAGTGGGATCATGCTTGTGAATAGCCACTGTGCTCCAGCCTGGGCAACGTAGTGAGACCCCATCTCTTTAAAAAATAAAAATTTTAAAAGAAAAAATAAAGTTTAAATCTATAGAAAATTTGCAAGGCTTGTACAGAGAGCTCCCATAAGCCCCACGCACAGTTTCTCTACTGTAACATCTTCCATGAGTATGCTTCATTTGTTGTAATGAATGAACCAGTGTTGATACAGTTTTATTAACCAGACATCTGTACATTATTCGGATTTCCTTATATTTTTCCTCATGTCCTTTTGCTGTCCTAGGGAGCCATCCAGGATGTCACATGACGTTTAGCTGTCGTGCCTCTTTAGGTTCCTTTTGACTGTGACGGTGTCTCAGATTTTCCTTGTCTTTGGCCACCTCGACAGATGATCCCTGGTTTTCTGGAATGTCATTTTGGCTGAGGTGGTTGTCATAAGTCATTGGTGAAGGGGATGAAGTCCCACAGTGGGTGAGGATTTGGGGCTGAATACACTTTCCTGGGCAATGATTCTGGCAAAGGAATTTTTATCCCACCCATCTGTGCCTTCCAAAGATATGAAAATCATCTCTAGGGCCCGGGGGAGGCCAAGCCCGTCTCCTGCTAAACACTGTTTGTTTCACAGTTTTCTGAGGACAAAGGGGTCTGCTGTGTCTGCTTCACAATGGCCCCTGAGCCCATTGCAGCTCAGGCAGGTGTAATGAGTGGGCAGAGAGTGGGTTTATATCCCAGATCTGCCACTAACAGCCAGGGAACCTGGCCAAGTGACTGGGTTTTCTTATCTCAGATGAAGTGAGGATAACAGTTGGCTCCATCTTAGTTAATGTGTGCAGAGTCCTCGGAGCATGCTTGGCACAGGGTCAGTACTATCTACCTGGCTCCCATCATTATTATATAAAAGCACCAGTTTTAACTGGAAGTTACTGACACATGGAGGAGACAGGTGACTTTTTCTTTCTGCAGCATGACTACTAACTGGTGCAGGTGGTATGGTCATCATTGCATGTGTTTTTTTTTTTTTTTTTTTTTTTTTTGAGAGGGAGTCTCACTCTGTCACCCAAGCTGGAGTGCAGTGGCGCCATCTCGGCTCACTGCAACCTCCACCTTCTGGGTTCAAGTGATTCTCCTGCCTCAGCCTCCCAAGTAGCTAGGATTATGGGCATGCACCACCATACCCTACTAATTTTTGTACTTTTAGTAGAGGCAGGGTTTCACCATGTTGGCCAGGCTGGTCTCCAACCCCTGACCTCAGGTGATCTGCCAGCCTCGGCCTCCCAAAGTGTTAGGATTACGGGCGTGAGCTACCGTGCCCCGTCCATTGTTGCATCTTTAACAATCACTTGAAAACATAATACAGCAGTCTGGGGCACACGGTAAGTGCTTACTATTAATAAATGTTAGCTTTACTAGTAGAGTGTGTTTTACAAATACCCTGGGCTTCTGGCCATCCAGGTTATTCAGGTCCTACAGCCTGGAAACTGTTAACTTCAGATGTACTCAAATGGACTAGCCTTCAAACCCTGGCTGCCCTCACACTAGCTGTGTGATCTTGGGCAATTCACCAAAACTTTCTGTGCCCTGCTTTCCCCATCTATAAAAAAGGATAACGATAGTACCTCCAGTATCCTCAGTGTGAGGATAAAGTGAGGGGAGGGGTGTCTGGAGTATGTAAAGTGCTCAATAAACGGTGGCAATTTATGTTATTAACACATCTGTGAGCACTGTCCTTGTAGGCCTTGGTGAGGGGCGAGGGAGGGATCACAAATGGCAGGAGAAGACGGATGTGTGGAGGAGGTGATGTCTGAGGTCCAGTCACCCCTCCCCTAGAACTCAGGGTGACCAGAGCCTGCTCTGCAGCCTTGGCCATTCAGGCGAATGAGCTTACAGTGTTCACCAGGTGTCATGCTATTAAATTAACGTTATTTATTTATTTATTTAGTTAGTTTTTGAGACGAGCCTTGTTCTGTTGCCCAGGCTGTAGTGCAATGGTGTGATCTCGGCTCATGGCAACCTCTGCCTCCTGGGTTCAAGTGATTCTCCTGCCTCAGCCTCCTGAGTAGCTGGGATTACAGGCACCTGCCACCACACCCTGCTGATTTTTGTATTTTTAGTAGCCATGTTGTCCAGGCTGGTCTCGAACTCCTGACCTCAAGTGATCTGCCCATCTCAGCCTCCCAAAGTGCTGGGATTACAGGCGTGAGCCACCGTGCCCAGCCTGAATTAACACTTTTTAAGCTGTACTGTGTGCATGGACTGGCTAAATGCATTCATACATATTATTTCATTTAATTTTCACAAATATCCCACTTGACAGGTGGAGAAATGAATGTTCAAATAACCATCCTTGGATCAGGAGGTCACTAATGGTGAAGTAGGAAGCCCACTTGTCCGTGCATTTCCCCCCCAACTCCTGAGCAAAAGGACCATGGCTTGAGTAATAAAAAACACACCATCTTTCGTTCTGGAAAGTAGACTGAAATGTACGCCAGGGCAGGGACTGCTTGTCTCTTGTTCACTTTTGTCCCGGAACTGAGTTTGTGAGTGGCACCTAGTAAGTGCTGGATGAAGGTGTGACTGTAGAGATTATAGCTATAAATCTCTCCTGCGTTATTTGTCTCACCTGAGACTTAAAATGACTCTGTGAGAAAGGGGTTGATGATATTATCTCCATTTTACCAGTCAAGGAAATGTACGGGAAAGACACATTTATCGAGGGTCTTCTCTCAATGGGCGTTTTGCTGGTTTTATCTCATTTAACCAGTGCACATTGCCCTTGGGGAGACATCACACAACTACTGACCACAGACCAGGACCAAGACCTCTGCATCCAGACCCCAGGCCCATGCTGTGCCCAATGCCTTGGAAACCTCTTACCCTCCCTTTTTTTTTTTCTTTCAGAGATAGCTTCTTACTCTATATTCCAGGCTGGAGTACAGTGGTGCAATCATAGCTCACTGCAGCCTCCCACTCCTGGGCTCAAGTGATTCTCCTACTTCAGCCTCTTGAGTGGCTGGGATTACAAGTGTGTGCCACTATGCCTGGCTAATTAAAAAAAAAGTTTTTTTTTATAGAGACAGGAGTCTCAGTATGTTACCCAGGCTGGTGTTGAACCCCTGGCCCCAAGCAAAGCCTCCTAAAGCACTGCGATTACAGAGGTGACCACTGCATCCACCTCTTACCCTCGTCTTGAGAGGCCCCTGCCCTCATGGCCCTTAGCCTGGGCTGAGTTTTCGCCGGTTGGAAGCCAGGGCACTGAAGAATGGAACTTGGTCTAGGAGCCCACCACCACCTGGGGGAGGGGAAGCCTGGACACATTGCTGGGTGGTGTCAGGAAAGGGCCCAGCACTGGCTGTGCTCACAGCAGGGTGCCGCCACAATGAGTTCCTGCTCTTTAGTCACACGGTCCCTGCTATTGCAGACAGGAGACAGAGAAGAAATTACTGGAGAATGGAAACCTCGCTCAATGAATGTATGTGACGGATGACTTCCTCTCCCCTCAGAAACAGCAAGAATGGAGGGGGGTTTTTTCTTTGGGTTGTGAATGAAAATACTGAACTGTTGGCAGGATTTTGTGGCAACGGGATTTGCAGCAAAGAGGGAGGCCACTCTGACACGTCCGGTGAGATGCTGTGGGTTCTGGGGGACTTCCGGCCTAGTTGGAGCCTCCCAGAGTGGCTGAAGCGTCTTGCTGGGTCCTCTGACAGCTGTGTCATCCCTGAGAGTTCCAGCGGAAGCATCGCCACCCCAACCTGAACATCTGTGCTGGGCACGGCCCAGAGAGAGGCTTGCAGACCAGCAGATCAGACCTGAGCTGTGGTCCTTCCGGCTCCCCTGCCTCTCTTCCTGCCCTCTCCCTCGCCTCTCCCTCTGTCCTCTCCCCTCCCTGGCGGGGCCTGCGGGAGACTCTGGGAGCTTGTGCGGGGCATGAGGGTCCTTCCCAGGCGGGGCGACACTGCAGGCTTCTCCGTGACAGTGTGCCTGACCCTGAACGACCATCTCAGGTGACAGACATCTGGGCCGTTGTGTAGGCCGGGAGGCAGCACGCTTCCGCCAAAGACCAGATAGTAAATATTTCAGACTCTGAGGACCACATGTTCTAGGTCGCATCTATTCTTCTGTCTTTGAATCCTTTTCTCAACTATTTAAAAATGTAAAAACCATTCTTGGCGCAGGCTGCACAGAAGCAGCCCTGCGGCCAGTGTGGGCTCTGCTGGCGGCAGCATCCCCTGCTCCCCGCTCCTCCTCCAACCCCCTCAAAACCTGGATCTTTTCTGTGGAAGCCCCTGTGACAAGGTGACTGTGCAGCCTCGGCCCGAAGGTCTTTGCAGAGTATACGCCTGCTAGCTTTTTAAAATATATATATTTAATTTTTATTTTATTTTATTTTTGAGACGGAGTCTCGCTCTGTCTCCCAGGCTGGAGTGCAGTGATACGATCTCAGCTCACTGCAACCTCCACCTCCCGGGTTCAAGCGATTCTCCTGCCTCAGCATCCATAGTAGCTGGGATTACAGGCATCTGCCACCACGCCTGGCTAATTTTTGTATTTTTAGTAGAAACGGGGTTTCACCATTTTGGTCAGGCTGGTCTTGAACTCCTGACCTCAGGTGATCCACCTGCCTCGGCCTCCCAAAGTGTTGGGATTACAGGCATGAGCCACCCTACCCCGCTTACACCTGCTAACTTTTGCAAAGGGACCCCTGGCCCTCCAATGGCTACAACACCTGCTTGCTTCTTGCCCTGCGCCCGTTGTAGCTTGCTCTGACCTAATTCCTAAGCGCATCTGGCTGCCTTCAAATCAGACAGTAAGTTGTAGGGTCCTTTAGCCGCCCCGGGGCAGGATGATGGCCATTCTGGGTCAGGACCCTGCCCTCCAGCTCCTCCCGGGCAGCGGAGATGATCCCTGCACTGAGTGTGTAATGGCAAGAGGTGAGCAGTAGGCGGCAGCACTGAGCTGTATTTGCTGAGTTCTGCCCTCAACAGGATCCAGAGCTTAGACCCAATAGGATGTGGCCTTTGCATGCTCATCCCTGGACAGACAGCTATGCTGAGCCCCAGCATGGGAGCAGGTGCTCCGGAATCCCTCCCCAGGGCCCCGTCTGCTGCATGGCCTCCGCTAAGACCGGGCTGTATTCCTGTACTTCTTGGGGCCTCTTCAATGCCTTCAGAATCTTCACCATGGTGACCACCTAAGGCCAACTCTGGACTCTGAGAACCTCCCTCAGCAGGTCCAGGTCCAGCCACACCTGTGTAACTGTGGCTGAAACGCTGCGGAGAGGCCGGGCCAGGCTGGAGACCACAGGACAGCCTCTGTGGTGACTTGTGTCCTAGGTTTGGGGATGGGGTTTGACCGGCCAGGGCAGGTCTTGGGGTTTGCAAGAGCCAGGGGTTTGCAAGAACAAAGCCCCAGTGCTGCCTCCGACGTGGGCGCCGTGTCATTTGCCTTCTCCTAGCCAGCTGGTTGGTGTTGGGAAGCTGAAGCACATATTTTCCTGCCCCTTCCTCACCTCCTACGTCCCATTATTCTCCCGAGTCTGCTGGCATTGCCTCCAGGTTTTCTCAATCCTACCCCTGCTCTCTGCCCCACGGCCATGGCCTTGTGGAGGCCTCGGCAGCCCGAGCCTGGACAGCCTCCTGACAAGCCACCCTTCTCCTACCAGAGTGACCTTTCCAAAATGCATGGAGGACCCTGTGCCTCTGACCTGCTGAGAGACCCGCGGCTGCTCGGGACAGGGGGAAACCGCCCACTGATCATGCCAGGCCTCCGTCTGGTGCCCTCTCACCCTCTGATGTCACGCTCGAGCCACACCATGTTCCCCACGTACTCCAGCAGTTTCTCACCTCCATGCCTTTATCCACGCAGGGCCCTCTGCCTGGAGCCCTGTCCCTCCACAGCCTCTTCCTGGCTGACCTCTGCTTTTCCTTTCACACTACGGTCAGGCAGGGCCTCGGGGCTCTTAGTCCAATCCTGCAGCTCCTCAGCGCTCCAAGATTCCTGGACTCTGCTGTATGCTTGCCCCTAGAACACAACCTCTTGAGTGCCAGGATTGTTCTGTACACATCTTAGCTGCCACAGCACCAACACAGAGCCCGGAACACAGTGGTGCCTAATAACTGCCTGTTCACTGATGAAAAGATAGGGCCCTTCATCAGTCCCATCTTTGGGACACCCAGGGACAGGAGACATACCAGTCTTGTGCAGTGACCATTATCATCTTCAGCTTTCTTTCTTTTCACACCCCCCTTTTCCATGTCTAAGCTAACCTAAATCCCCACGCTTCCCCTTAGCCTTGTTCCATCAACCTTGCAGATGGAGGCCAGCTGCTTAGCATCTGCTGGAGCTTTTAATATAAATTCTGGACAGATTTTCCCTTCGTTAATGGCAAAATAAAAAGCCCCAGAAAGGAAGCACCACCCCCTTCCCTACATTGCAGGGACCCATGGGTTTCACCACCCCCAGACACCTGCTATCACCACGGGGCACTTGGAAGGTGTAGAAACCCCTGTGGGCCACCTGGGGTGACTGGGGGAGACCTGGGAGGCTGGGCTGCGTGCAGAGTCTATCTAGGGGTTTCTAGGGGTGATCCGTGTGTCCTTTGAGACGGTCTGATGGGTACTGGAGGGAGGCCTGGGATGGGCCTCCCTCCCCGCAGCCTGCTCAGGAAGAGGTGCTCAGGCTGGTGTGCCATTCCCTCTCATGCCAGCCACATCTGGCTTCTGAGCCCAGATTGTAGTAGGGGTGGGAGTTGGAGAGGGCATGCTGTTTGCTTTTTCTGCCCCTTCCTCAGCACCCCAGGTTGTTTTGGGGCCAGGTGTCTTGAGAGTTTGCCTAACAGACCCAGTTCTGTAATTCCCAGGAGATGAGCCAAGAAGCAAATTACGTGGGTGTACGGATCTAGAGTTACTGAGATGTAATGGACTACCTTCTGGTGTGGTGACCATAGGCACGCCCCTGTGGGTGGGGACAGAGTTGCCAGATTTAGCAAATAAAAACACATGCAAATACTGCGCAGGAGAGACTTGTACCAGAACGTTATTTATTGTTTATCTGAAATTCAAATGATTCGGGTATCCTGTATTTCCTCTGGGAACCCTCTGGGAACCCTGGTGGAGAAGAAATCTCCCTTGCAGGGAGGGGGCACTCCCAGTGTCTGCCTTGCAAGAAGATGGGGGTCCTCCCCAGCTACAGGGGACTGGGCAGCTGTCCCTGGTATCAGGATCACTCCTCTTGGCTCTGCTTTCTTGGGTCTTCAGGGCTTTGGGACAGCCTGGGGGTGAGAGAGTGGCTTTTGCTTCACTGGTACTGGCTAGGAGGTGGGCAGGGCATGGAGGAGGGGGTGTTAATACCTGGTTTGTTTCAACCTTACTGGCTCTAAACCTGTAGTCAGGTGAGGGGATGCATTCTGATCTAACATCTGCTCTGCTGTGAGCTGCGAAGGGAAGGGTCTGGCCCGTGCATGAGGCTAGTGGGAAGTGGCAGTGGGGAGGGAGGTGGGTCCCAGGGAACGTGGGTTAACTTTGGGGACACTTCTTTTTCCCCATCTCTCCCCTTCTGGTGGGGAGCCATAATGTCTTACAGGATCTGGGCTTGATTTTTTAAATACTTTCTAGGATTTATTTTGAAAATTCACATGCAGTAAAATTCACATTCAGCCCTGTGAGTTCTGACAAATGCACAGTCATATATCATCACCATGGTCAAGATACAGACAGATCCATTGCCCTGCAAAATTCTCTCCCCCCTTTTCCCACTCCTGCCACCACAGATCTATTCTTCACCCCTGGATTTTCCCTTTTCCCAATTGTCTCCTAAATGGGATCATATAGTCCGAAGGCCTTGCATCGGTGTAGCAGTATGCCTTTGGGATGCACCCATGTTGCTGTGCGAATCCATATTCGTTCCTCCGTAGCACTCCACTGTACAGACGTGCTGCGGTTGGTTTATTCATTCACACACTGAGGACGTCCCGACGTCCAGCCTGGGGCAGTGATAAGTAAAAATAAAAGCTCTGCACATTTGGGTACAGGATTTTGTGTTAACCTTCTCAATGGTCTCGCTTCCTTCCCTGCTTCCCTCCCTCCCTCCCTTCCTTTTCTTTCCTTTCATTCCTTTTTTTCTTTATTTATTTCTTTTCTTTTCTTTCTTTTTTTTTGATGGGCTCTTGCTCTGTCGCCCAGGCTGGAGTGCAGTGGCACAATCTTGGCTCACTTGCAACCTCTGCCTCCTGGAGTCAAGCAATTCTCCTGCCTCAGTTTCCTGAGTAGCTGGAACTACAGGCATGTGCCATCACACCCCACCAATTTTTGTATTTTTAGTAGAGATGGAGTTTCACCACGTTGTCCAGGCTGGTCTCAAACTTTTAACCTCAAGTGATCCGCCCACCTTGGCCTCCCAAAGGGCTGGGATTACGTGCATGAGCCACCACGCCTGGTCAACATGGGTTTTCATTTATCGGGTAAATACCCAGGAGTGGGATTGCTGGGTCACGTACAAAGTATGTTACCGTTAGAAGAAGAAACTGTTAGGACTTGAGGTATAAGTGCTCACAGCTGCCCACACTTTTCAGACAATAGCCCCAGATTGCTGAGGGGCTTTTGGTTTTACAGATGGGGAAATGGAGGCCTTGAGAGGTCAGAAGACGAGTCCAGAATTTTAAGGAAGGTCGTCGTCAAGGTCCAGGCAGAGCCTCGTCTCCTGTCTCCCAGGCCACTGTGCTTTCGTCTGTATCTCAGTTCCCTTCATCATCTGTTGCTGCAACCTTATTCTCATGGGATCCGTTTATGGGACACATTGGGCCACCAACAATGAGCTTCTCCATGCACTGATAAGGAATGTGACCAAAAAGATTAATTCATTTGGTGAAGTGACCAAGTGATTCTGTAAACAGCTGTGTTGATGAACAGAATCCATCTTCAAAGGTTATGACAGTATTATACACACAGCCCTCATGCTGGCCATTTGGCTTGATGGAGCTGTCTGCAAAATTATTCTTCAATGATTCATCTACCAAATTACTCTTCTCAGATCTTTTCAAGCAGAACCGACACAGAACTGGTGTCTGCGTTTCTTTGGCACTGGGTAGGTAGGAGCTGTTTGCTTTCCTTATTCGTTTCTGACTCCCTTTGCCTTGGGATTTGGGTCCTATCCCCGAAAACCCTAGTCCCAGACCACCTTTTCTTTATCTGCTTCAAGCTTAGAATCAAGAGAGCAGTTCCTGACACTCCCTGGGAATCTTGGCTTTACCACAATTCCAGCTTTTGAATATTTCAATGGAGGATTAATTGTTATTCCTGCTGTCATTGTTATGTAGGTCATTTTTTCTTTGGATCAAGTTGATGGGATTTTATTATCTGTGGAAAGCAGCCATATACCAGAATGAAGAATACTTTTGATTGATGATTTAGCTTAAAAATAGTTTGCTATTTTAATAAGCTTCATTCGGGAACAAATGACCCCAGAGGGGAACTTGGTGCTTATCTAGTAGCCTATGTATTTTGCAGAGAACTTCTAGAAATGTGTGTGTTTTGAAGAAAATAAGAGGGGCTTTGGCTGTTTGGTCCTGGAGATGGGTCTAGCAGCCTGGGGTGGGGGCATCTCTTGGTCTCTCCTAGCTGACCCCTGCCCAGAGAACTGCAGTGCCCCTCACCCAGATAAAAGGTATGCCTGGAGTGGCTGAGTGTTTCTAGTTGGATTACTGCGGGCTCAACATTAGATTCACCAAATCGTTATTTAGTACTTACTCTGTGCTAGGCAAAACGTGCTAGATACTTTCATTGATGTTATTGGAGGAATATCTAGGCAAAGAGAGGAGACCTCACTTATAAAAACTAAAGACCTTGTCACGTCAGATTTCTTTTTAAAAGGCAGTTAGGGATGACAGTTTTAAACAATGAGCTCCCCTAGTGCCCTTCCGATTGAGAATCACAAAGAGCATCTAAATTTTGGAAGACTATTGACTGTATCCTGGGGAGCTGTAAATGCCAGGTCTTACAGGGTGAGTGTGACTAGGAGAAGGCATCGACTGGACGCTGGGGTCAGTTGCCTGGGAGCGAACCCAGCTCCACTCCCTGCTGTGGCCTTGAGCAAGTAGCACTTAACTTCTCTGAGCCTGTTTCTGCATCTGAAAAATGGGGATTGGTCATGACCCCACTCATAAGGTTGCGATGGGCATGCCACACGCTGAGAAACATCAGTAAGGTGGCGAGGGTGGCGAAGACGCTGTTCCTTGGGTTTTATTCCAGCAACGAAAGCTAAGTTCATCAAGCCACAAGAAGAAACCTCAGATTTTTATCCCCCTAGGAAATGTGAAATTTGAGGGTTTCGTTTCAAGCCTTGTGGCAGAAGCTTCTGAAAGCCGAGTCACAGATCTTGCACAGTGCTGTCCTAAACGCCGCTGATGTGCAAACAATGGCCCCCATCCCCGTAGAGGGGGCAGGATCGGACAGCAGAGACTGCGGCAGGGTGTCCAGGGAGCAGGGGACCCTCACGTGCGGGTCTAGACGGGAGACTAGTATTTATTTACTAATTCTTTCAACAGCGGCCATGGAATCAAGGTGGCCTAGAGGGCGCCAGTAGGTGCTCTGGAGAGGACGGGCGGCCGGTCCTCGAATGGACCCCGCCCTGGGTCCCGAAAAGAAGGGCGACGCCCTGGGTCACCCGCGACTTCTGCGGAACCCGCCTTTGCCGCGCAGTTCTCGGGATTCGCGGGAAGGAGGCGCAGCCTCCCAGGCCCAACTCTCTCCCCAGCACTTTCGCGTGGAAAATCTTCAGGAAAATGAAATGTAGCTCCCCGTAGCCCCCTACCCAAAGATGTAAAGGACTCTGGAACAGGCGCGAGGAGCAGTTCCTGTTTCATTACGAGCGCCCCCTCCCCAACCCGGTCATTGTAGTGCGAACCAGAACAATCCAATTAACAGAATTAGTGCTACTGTTCCAGGAACTGAAGAGGCCTCGGTATGGCAATCCCCACAGAGTAATAAACAGCACGTGGTTGGAACGCAGAGGAGGAGACTCGCTCCACCTTGTGGCGGTGACGTGTTTATAAGGAAGGGAGGCTTCCCGGAGGAGGTGGCAGGACACAGAGGCTGGCGGCCACAGACGGGATCTGTAATTCAGTGCCCGCCATCACGCACCTGGCCCGGCCCTGTGCAGCGTGGAAGCTGGAGATGGGGAAGGTGGAGAATGAGAGTTCATGGCGTGCCGGGCCTGAGCTGAAGGAGGCGGCGCTGCTGCACGCACAGACGTGGGAAGGCGGCCCAGGGCGGCTGCGTGGTGTAGAGGACACAGCCCAGCACGTGCGGGGCGGGGCGGGGCGGGGCGGGGCGGGGCGGGGCGGGGCGGGGCGGGAGGATGGGCGGGAACGGCGCTGGGTGTTCCTGCTTCCTCCTCCTCTAGCTCGCAGCCTTTCGTAGGAAATTAAACATTCAGCACCGGGTGATGGAGGACCGACAGGGAACTCCAGGCTGGTACCCAGGGCCTGGAATCAAAATCCCTGAGCGCCCGCGGCCCTGGGGTGGGGCTGAACCCTGAATGATCTTAGTCTGTTTTAATAGGACTAAAGTGGGGGCAAACTGTGGGGGCTTCCTCTTTATTGGTTAGGCAAGGGTGTGTGTGTGGGTGGGGGGCGGTGTGTATCTGTGTATGCATGTGTGAGTGCGTGTGTGTCTGTGCGTGTGTGCATGTGTGTGGGCGTGCGCATGTGTGGGGGGTGTGTGTGGGTGTGTGTGGGGTGTGGGTGTGTGGGGTGTGTGAGTGGGTGTATGGGTGTCTGTGGATGTGAATGTGTATGTATGTGTGAGTGGGAGTGGGTGTGCATGAGTATGAGTGTATGTGAGTGTGTATGTATATGGGGGGATGTGTGTGTGTGTGTGTGTGTGTGTGTGTAGAAATAGCCTTTGTAAAACGAGGTCAAAAATACCTTTTATTACTTTAATGTTAGAAAATAACTGTAGTTAACTTGTAATCCTGTCTAACCTACATTTCCTTTTAAAGGCCATTTTATTTTGTTTTATTTTAAAGCTGTGAAGATAGTATGTGAAGGAGAGTTTGCATCTCATTATTTCTTCATTTGATGCTTGACTAATTCAGGCCCTAAATTCCAACTCAGAGAGCAGTCCAAAACGCTCGCAGCTGGCAAGATGGGTGCATCTTGGCCAGCTACTCTGGCGGAGGCATACATCTCATTCACACCAGCAAGGGGAAAGGCTGGATTAGGAAAAAGCAAGATGGGAGTCTAGGACAAAACTTACAAGTATTGCTACCATTAGATGGATATTTATTCCTGGCTTCCAGCAACCTTGTCTGAGAATTTTCACTTTTGCATAGAAACAAAAAAAGGGCAGGAGAATATGGAACTCAAATAATATGAAGCAATCTGAAAATCAGCAAATATTACTGAGCGCTACTTACTATGTATAAGACAAGGTTGCTGATTGTTAAGGGCTTATGTTATTACCAGCAACAGAAAACCAATTCTCAAAGTCATTAGAAAAGACAATAGATCAAGCAGTGAATTATGCAATCTGTGCGGCAAAGGCTGAACATATTGACAGGAACATACATACATACAACCAGAATTATTAGGCCAGGCTTTTCGGGACAGAGAATTAAAGGCAGGGAAAGATTTAGATGGGTGGAGGGGAGGAGAGGGGAATTCGAAAACCCACATGGAGATCTAAGGATAAGAGCAGAATGTTTATTGTTACGATGAGGCTAGAAAAAAAATGCAGAGTACAAAATATTATGCATGGTATAATTCCAGTTTTGGAAAAACATGTATTATTAATGTGCAAAGAGAAAAGACTAAGCAAATGCATCAAAATGTAAATCATGTTTAGGATGTAATAGATTATGGTTGATTTTTAGTTTCCTCTGTTTACTTTTTGTTATTTTCTATTTTCAATGAAATGATTTATTCTTATCATTAGAAAATAAAATGTTCATTAGTTGGAGAGGGGCCAGCTCAGGTGCTGGTGGGATGGTAGGACACTCAGCACACAGTGGGCCTGGGGTGCAGGGGAATCCAGAGGCCCAGGCGGCAGGGACAGAGGTCAGGGGATGGTGCTGAGCCGGGGAATGGGTGGTGCAGGCTGTCTTTGAGACCTGGGCAGCAGGAGCGAGCATGGTGACCAGAGGGGGAAGGGACCAGCTCTGAGGTTACATCGAGGTGGCAGAACTCCCACCTTTCCTAGAGCCCCAGCCTGTTTTCTCTGGGGACAGTTACAGTGAGTAACTTAGACCCCGTGGGGTCACAGACAATCAGTGATGGGCCAGAGTAGCCTTTTCTAGAAAAATAGGGCAATTGCACAGGCAGCAAAGGGAGGATTAGAAATCTCACAGCTGGCAGGTTGGGGGCACCGAGGACCCCTCCCCTCTATAGGATTGGATGCTAGGGGCGTACATTCCCTAATTCTGACATTCCTGAGTCATCAGACCTCTTTGGATTAGGACTAAAGGCTTGTTGACTGCCTACAAAAAGTCACTAGTGGGCAGGACCAAGGGTGTATTAATGTGTTCTCATGCTCCTAATAAAGATATACCTGAGACTGAGTAATTTATTAAGACAAAGAGGTTTAATGGACTCACAGTTCCACATGGCTGGGGAGGCCTCACAATCATGGCAGAAGGCAAAGGAGAGTAAAGGCACGTCTTACATGACAGCAGGCAAGAGAACATGTGCAGGGGAACTCTCCTTTATAGAACCATCAGATCTTGTAAGACTTATTTACTATCGCAAGAACAGCGTGGGAAAGAACCACCCCCATGATTCAATACGTCCCACCGGGTCACTCCCACAACATATGGGAATTATGGGAACTACAATTCAAGATGAGATTTGGGTGGGGACACAGCCAAACCATATGGAAGGGTAAGGTGAAATCCCACCATGCTGTCCAGTCTCCACTGGGAGAAAATGGACTTGTTTCGAGTGCTGAGCTCAGACCTGGTGGTTCACTGAGAAGCTTAGCTTGGTCAACAAGACACAGTTCTCAGAGGCCGTTGCCACACAGATACCTGCGGAAACACTGAACTGTCAGTGGCCAAAACGACTTCTGACTGGATGGTGGACGTGGGAGGCCAGAGTGTGATTAAAGTGAAAGTGTGACCCCAAGGCCAATTCTAGGGGGGACAGAGCTGGAGAGGTTTTGCAGCTTACTAACAATTGTGATTAAATATTAATAGAGTATTGATCATTTATCTTCACAGAAGTACATTTCGTTACCTAATCCACAGAACAGTAACATCATGAACTCAAAATCTTTTCAGCGAGAAGCCTATGTCATGGGAAACTAGAATGGAAGTGCATTTGGAAGAGCAAAAATGTCCTAGTTGGGCAGCTGGGTCCTGGGCAGAATGCGGCCTAAGTTCCTGTTTCCACCTGGAAGTAGCGGGGCTGAGCCCCAAGGACTTCCTTCCTGTTGTGGCCTCTATGCTCAGGGACCCCTGAAGGGTCATCT
This sequence comes from Theropithecus gelada, assembly GCF_003255815.1. NCBI lineage: Eukaryota > Metazoa > Chordata > Mammalia > Primates > Cercopithecidae > Theropithecus > Theropithecus gelada. The sequence goes on along the minus strand of NC_037676.1, from coordinate 40,778,771 downwards.
TTAGGTTACTCTGCTGGTAACTTGTGAAATTTGGGCTCACTATTTTGCTCCAGCCACTTGAGATCAGTGGAAGGCAAGAAATAGGGGCCCTTCACCCTCAAGTGGACCCCACCTCTAGAACTTTGGGAAGGGACTCAGGCCCTGCAGCCGGCCAGCCCCAGCTCCGCAACCAGCCCTCCACACTCTCTTCTTTCACACTGTGTGAGCTCGGGCACAACCAGGGGAGTTAGTGAGTCTTTTGCCTACACTCCTGAGCAGATACCTTGAATGAGATTCAAGAGAATCCCACACTATGCTGAACTCTGCTGTCTAGAAAATAAGAGTGGCGAAGGTGGGGTCAGGGCAGAACTCCACCTTTCCTAGAGCCCCAGATTGTTTTCTCTGGGGACAGCTTATTTAGAATTCATGACCCATCTTTTTGCAGAATAGAATGCCCCCTGTTCCTTGAATCACGATATCTGCCACTGTTTTGCCTAATCACAGAACGGTGGGTTTTCTGTGGAAATAGAGTTTCTGTTTCCATAGGAGTGGTGACATGAAAGCAGCGAAAATTTGCAAAGTCTGAAAATGAATTTACAAAGGAATCATTTTTCATGTAGTTTGTGCTGACATGTTTCCAGGACTTGAAAGTGAAGGGACTTTTTGTTGTGATTACTCATGGCACAACAAACATAGTAGGTGCTTTAAAAACATGTGTTGCATGAATGAGTTAATGACCCAAAGTCATAATAATGATTATAAGACTTTTTAAGTTTAAAAATACTCAAAAAGGGCCGGACATGGTGGCTCACAGCTGTAATCCCAGCACTTTGGGAGGCCAAGGCTGTTGGATCACCTGAAGTCAGGAGTTTGAGACCAGCCTGGCCAACATGGTGAAACCCCATCCCATCTCTACTAAAAATACAAAACTTAACCAGGCATGGTGGCACGTGCCTGCAATCCCAGCTACTTGGGAGGCTGAGGCAGGAGAATTGCTTGAACCTGGGAGGTGGAGGCTGCAGTGAGCCGAGATCACACCACTGCACACCAGCCTGGGCGACAGAGCAAGACTCTGTCTCAAAAACTAAACAAGACAAAACAAAAAATACTCAAAAAGATACAATTTGCTACTTGGGAATATATATGTATGTTGTAAAAGTATACAGAAGTATGTTGAATGATAAATGCCAAATTAATAATACTAGGTTAGGAGGGAGGTGTCGGAGAAGGTGCAGAGAGTGAACTTCACTGTGTGGGTAGTGTTTTATTAAAAAAATTTTTAAAATTTATTTTCAGATAGAGTCTTGCTCTGTTGTCCAGGCTGGAATACAGTGGCACAATCGTAGCTCACTGCAAGCCTTGAACTCCCAGACTCAAGCAATCCTCCCACCTCAACCTCCTGAGTAGCTGGAACTACAGACTCATGCCACCATGCCCGGATAATTTTTTTTTTTTTAGTTTTTGTAGAGACGTGGTCTTGCTGTGTTGCCCAGGCTGGTCTCAAACTCCTGGACTTAAGGGATCCTCCTGCCTCGGCCTCCCAAAGTGCTATTTCTTGAGCTGAGTAGTGGATACCTGCGTTTATTTTTCTTTACTCATTTTTGTTTGTCTTCAACATTGCATACTACATTTAGAAGATACATACAACTACATTGAAAAAGTATCACTAATATAAAGATTACTTCACTGGAGAAAAAGCGGAGGGTGGAAAGTTGAGTAAATATGTCTGTTTCTTCCCCAAGCTGGGCGTTTGTTTTTTTTTCTAATGTTGTGCACTTACTCCCACTCCCTTTCTTATCTACACCCACCACTTCTCTCCCCCTAGACGGTCCCTTGTAGCGTTTCCAAGTAATTCTATCTTCAGCTACCGGCTAGAAGGTAAATGCTCCCATTCATCAGTACGGAGGCTCTTCATGAGATCTGAGCAACTTCATTTCTTACAGATACCACCTAATAAATAAAAAGGTCATGCGCCGTGTATGAGAGGAGACAGAGGTTTGTGGGCACCCCTTCTGCCCATATTGCAGGAGTTTACCCTTCCTGCCTCCGTTCCTGCTCAGAGCAGCCTGTCATGTAGGCGTTAGCATTCCTGTTTCACAAATTGGCAAGGCAGGCTCAGCGGTGCTCAGCGACTACCCAGAATAAGGCACACATGGAGCGCCCCAGATCAGCCTGGGATAAAACTGGGCTGACATCCAAGTCGCCCTCCACCGCTCCTGCTCTCACTGTGCTTCCCGTACAGGGGTGCAAATCCAGCCTCATTGCTGGCTTTTGACCATGTGACCAGCAGCCCCTGTTGGTGGGATGGTTGCAGGGTCAAGGATCCAAGGCAGTAGCTCCGGAGGCCTGTGACCCTCTCTGGCCGTTCGGGGGATTAGCTCATCATCCTCATTGCAAGCACAAGTCCTGTGGTCTCCTGGGTCCTTGTACCCAGCAGTGTGCAGGGTACAAGGATGCAGAAAAAAGTCATTAGAGCTTCTATGTATCCAGATTTTAAAAGTATCACCCTTTAAACATTTCTATTTTGTTGTGTGTTTTATATGGCACATCATGTATTGGCACAAGATAATACAGGTATATGATTTAAAAATATGTTAATATGTGTATGTTAAGATACCTGCTCAAAAAATATTTTTATTGATAGAAGTGTAAAGTTCTAAAAGTTTAGAGATTGTACTCTGCCAAACGGATCCACCTCATTCCCAATCAGCCATTAGCACACAAGCTTGCTGTCTTCCAGTGCAGAGCTATGCCAATCCTGGGCTGAGTGAGCTTGGACACATATGTGGTTGCAACGATGCTCTTGGGGATATTGGTGAAATCATGACAAATTAGAGAGGTCAACTGGAGACAGGTAGATGTCTCACCCTTCCTCCCTCCCTCCCTCCCTTCCTTCCTTCCTTTTTTGTGATGGAGTCTCAGTCTGTGGCCCAGGCTGGAGTGCAATGGTGCGATCTTGGCTCACTGCAACCTCCGCCTCCTGGGTTCAAGCGATTCTCTTGCCTCAGCCTCCAGCGTAGCTGGGATTACAGGCGTGCGCCACCAGGCTAATTTTTTTGTATTTTTAGTAGAGATGAGGTTTCATCATGTTGACCAGGTTGGTCTCCAACTCACCTTAGGTGATCCACCCACCTTGGCCTCCCAAAGTGCTGGGATTACAGGCATAAGCCACTGTGCCTGGCCAATGTCTCACTTTTTAAGACAGCAGGTTTCATAAGGCCAAATTCCTGAAAAAAATGTTAGAATTGATTATTAAACAGATAGTTTATCACTGATTAGGGGAAAAGCAGTGTTCCCTGGCAGCTAGCGTGGGTTCACCAAGAGGAAGTCATGGCCAACTAAACTCATTTCCTTTATGATACTCAACAATGGCTTATTGGGATAAGTCATTCATTTGTTTGGCCTTTCACGCATGCATGCGTTCAGGGTCCACTTGGCAGGTAATTACTGAACACTTATTTTGGTTTAAAGCCCTATGGTTGGATGCCATCTAGTGATAAATATATTGCAATCTCTGCCCCCAAAGAGTTTTCTTTTTAATGAAGGAGACAACCATGTACACAGATAACTATAGTACAATAAAGTACTCCCTAAGTGCCACAAGTGACATAAACAAATAGACCACCCTTTTTAGCAAGGAAAGAAAATGTTACAACTCCTGTATATATTTATTTTTTAATATCATATTTCCAATCTTTATCTATTTTGTGTATGTTTTATATTGACAAGGTCTCTCATGATTTTATAGACTGATGGGGCTCAGGACATATCACCCCAAAATATGACCTTAGGAGACCAGAATATGCCACCCTCAACTATACTTCTGTGGCATATTTCGAGCTAGTTATTCTGAGAAACTGCAGACACAGGAGTAGCACTGAAAAGCTGTTCCTTTGTTAAAGAAATTTGCATCTGTAAAGGAAATCTACGTAGTAAAATTGTCTATATCAGGGACAGAGTTGCTCCAGACAACTTTTATTGCCCAAGGTACTTTTTATCTGCCCAGCAAGATAGCTTTCATTCATCATACATTTCCTCCCTTCGCCCTCCCACTGGTGGTCACCACCTCCCTGCAGCCCCGGCCCCTCTTCCTTTGTGTAGCTCAGGACGCCGTATCAGCTTCAATAATCTGACCCTTCATCGAATCTCATATTTTGTGGGACTCTCATGTGTACATATGCAATTAAAAATGGTTTTTCTCCTGTTAATCTGGTTTATGTCAATTTAATTCCTAGCCCAGCCAAAGGACCTAGAAGGTGGGGAAAGCGCTGTTTTGCTTCCCTACAGTTGGTGCCCAGTGTGGGTCATCACTGGCTGGGACCAGCTTGCTCTGGTACTGCTGCAGCTACAGGATCCTGGGACCCCTGAGAAAACACCAGCCACAGGTAACATTTTGTACCAAATTAGGTTCCTGGATCTGTGCCTGCAGAGTCTGGTCAAAATGAGAGTGGTGGCTGGGTGTGGGGGCTTATGCCTATAATGCTAGTGCTTTGGGAGACCCAGGTGGGAGGATTGCTTGAGACTAGGTGTTTGAGACCAGCCTAAGCAACATAGGGAGAACACATCTACACACACACACACACACACACAAATTTAGCTTGGTGTGGTGGTACACACCTGCCATCTCAGCTACTCAGGAGGCTGAGGCAGGAGGATCACTTGAGTCCAGGAGTTTGAGGCTGCAGTGAGCAATGATTGTACCACTGCATTCTAGCCCGGGTGACAGAGTGAGACCTCATCTTAAAAAAAAAAAAGAAAAAAAAGAAAAAAAACCTGAGATCTAAATTTAGATTAGAAAACGTGTGTGAATTAGTTCCTGTGGAGCAACTCTGATGTTTTGGGGGAGTATGAGTATTTTTATTTTCTGACCCTCTCCCTCCCAGAGATGGTCATTGTTTTCCTGCCTGTGTTTCTTGTGTCATGTGTCATAAGGAGGAGACTCCCAGAGCAGGATCGGTGGCATGCGCCCTACATAAGTCAGTGGTTTGAGCTGGCCTCACAGGCTGCTGAGTTCATGGTTCTCACCATATTGGTGTCTGTTTAGACGAACTTTGCTGTGTGTCCCTGAGACAGAAGAAAATGGATGAGAGTCTCCTTCCAGCTTGTTTTATGTTGTGAGATCCTGTCTTTCCGATCAGAGAGAATGCTCTCTGGCCTCTGCCAGTCTGGGGTGTCAGCTTGTGTCGGGAGGCCAGTGCAGTAGGCTAGGAGCCCGAGTCACAAGCCATAAGCAGTATTCTCTCTGTGACTGTGCCTGCTTTCGAGAGTTTGTCTTCAGAGGTCCCAGTTCTTAAGGGCCCTTGTCATCCCAACCTTTGATTGCTTGGTTAGCACTGGGAAAGTCCAATCCCAGTAGGTCCTGCCTGGCATCATAGATCGACAGGCTGGTGCCTAGAAGCTCCCCATGTGTCCAAGGGAGGCTGGAGGCACCATTTTCACAAACACCATCCCTTCCACCTGTGGCAATGAAGATCTTAGCTTTCTTTGTCCGTCTGTGGGAATGAACTCTTCAATCATGGGAGCTGTGTCTTCTGTGCCCACTTTCTAAACCTGCAAGTTACCTCTGGGTCTTTCTATGAAAAGACTTATTGGAGCTGAGTGGGGTGGCCCAGCCTGTAATCCTAGTGTTACAGTCTTGACATGCATCACAGTGTAGCAGTCTCTCATTGCCTGAGGTAGTACCTAAAGTCCTTTGTCTCCCGACCAAGAAATTTAAGGAACGTGGACACCAAGGGTGAGGTTGGAGCAAAAGTTTAACAAATGAAAGAAGAAAGTTCTCTGCTGTGGAGAGGGGACCCAGAAGAGGATTGCTGTTTTTACAGTTGAATGCAAAGGCTTGTTTACGAGAAACCAGTGAGGGCTGGGCATCAATAAGGCTGGAAGCTCCACCCTGTCCTTCTAGTGTGCATGCAGGCTCTTAGCTTGAGTTACTCCATATTGCTTTGTTACTTTTACTGTGCATGTGTTAGGGGACGGAATTTTCCATTGCCGGCCTGTCTGGGCAAGTTACCTGTGTAGCCTTTCTTATCTGTGCAGCTGTGGGCATGCCTTTGGCAAGCCCCGCTGTGCAAGATCCCTTATCTGTGCCTGCAGACTGTTCTTTTGTTTGAAAGGATCAACCGAGAACCCACTTTAACTGCCTGACCAGGTTTTTTCCATTCTCCTCTCTCACTAGCATTTAGGGAGGCAGAGGCAGGAGGATTGCTTGAACCCACGAGTTCAAGACCAGCCTGGGCAATATAGTAAGGAGGGAAAAAGAAAGAAAGAAAAAAGAAAGAAAAGACTTACTGGTTTGAGTCACTACCTCTGGCTATATTTGAAAAAATTTTTAGAGAGCTCGCATCCCGAACAACTGTCTTACTGATGATACCTGTGGGATAATCCAACTGAAAAGAAGACATAATGGATTTAATGATTAGCCTTAGGGCCCCTTTAGCAAGATTAAAAGCAGAAATCAAGTTTAGAACCAAGTTAAAATTGCTTAAATTTGACCTAAATTCCTCTTCTGTGCTCTCATATATCCACAACTCCCTGGCTCTGGCCCTCTGGAAGATCTCTGGAGCTCTGGGCCCCTGATTTAAAATGTCACTCCTCCAACTCCAGCTCCATTTTCTCAGCAAATTCCATTAGCTCAGGCTAAATTTGTAGGAATGGGTTTGAATTGAGTCTTGGTGTTGGGGTACCCATTAGTTATTAACCCTTTCTCTCCCGTGGATAGCTATTGCTTTCCTATATGTCTTCTTTTGTTTTTTCTTCCCCAAGAGCTTTGTTTGACTTTGCAACCAGCGGGGGCACTTGGGTTATTGGGCCTGTGTGTGCAGGTGGCCAGCCAAAAGGTTGGAAACCTCCAAGAATGTGGCTGGACAGAAACATGGGTGCAGCCCATTGGCAGCTGGCACACCAACTGTTGCCAGCTCTCAGGAGCATTGTCTCAGTGTTTCTCTCTGTGGCTGTCTTTGAGAGTGACCCTGGATTGTGAAAGGGCTGCATCTTTTCTATCTCTCTTTGGAGATGCCTCATGCATCCGTGGTTCAGTGGTGAAAAGCATGTTTGTTTTAGTCTTGAGTCACTTGTTAGGTATATCTTCGGTTTAGAGCTTTGGTTTATATAGAGCATGATAGGAACTTTTTCCTTTAGCTCTTCCCTCCTAAGCTAAAATGGAACTGTGTACTCAGAAATAAAGAAAACAGTTTATTATTAAAACTTTTCAAAGACAAATAGCTCTACCTCTAGAATACAGGAATATTTTGATTTCCATCCTAGTTGGAAATCTGTTTCCTGATATGAAGGAGCGAACTGAGAATCGGACGGATGGGTCAGCATCTTGACATTCAGGCTGCAACCCAGTGCTTAGGGTAATTAAAAACAACTGTCCTTGTCTTACATGTTGAAGCTTTATCACAACAGGAATGTGCCTCTAGAAGCAATTCAAAGCCCACCTCGCCTTCTTACCGGTACCCAAACCTCACCTGTTCATCTCAAGATGCTTGCAGAAACCTCAGCAAATCAGATCATTGGAAACACAACTGTCTTGCATTTAAGAAAAAGAAGGAAAAGCTTAAATAGATTTATCCTAGGCTTCTGATAATAGGCAAATGTGCCCCCAAAACTCTTTCCTGTTGAAAACTTGAATTCTTTCTCTGTGTTTTTGAGATGTAACTTTTCTAACCTGTCTTATCTAAGAACAATCCTTCTTGAAGTGCAAACTTCAGGGAGATGATTCTCAGGTTAAACATAAAGAAAAAAAAAAGAAACGATTTGGAAACTGGCAAATGAAAAGTCTTGACTACAAAAGCATGAGCCACCTGAGCAGGGAACCTTCACTGGTCCCATTTGCCAGATCCAGCTATTCTCTTACTAGTGAGTTTTGAATTATTGTATCTGGCACATGATTAAAATTTAGAAAGATCTGTTTCTGTCTGTATGTTTATGTATGTCTATGTATGTATGTATGTCATGTAATGCGATATTTTCTATCTCTGGATGAGGTCTATTAAATTGGCTTAAAGAAAAATAAGTGCTTATAAAAATTATTGTCTCAGAAAAAGAGAAACTAACCAAAATGCTTTTCAACTTCATGTAACCGATAAAATTTGGTAAATAAAAATATTATTGGCCAGACCTGGTGGCTCATGCCTGTAATCTCAGCACTTTGGGAGGCTGAGGTGGGAGGACTGCTTGAGGTTGGAAGGGCAAGACCAGCCTGGGCAACATAACAAGAACCCTGTGTCTACAAAAAATAAACTTTTTACATTTTCATTTTCAGACTGCATAGTAATCTCCAGAATTCTAATAAGGAAACTGATAGATTCATGAAACTGCTAATAACATGAAGCAGAATAAGAACTAATTACATAGTTTTTCATAGGCGTGGTGGTACATGCCTATAGTCCCAGCTACTTGGGAGGCTGAGGTGGGAGGATCCCTTGTGCCCAGGAGTTAGAGGCTGCAGTGAACTATGATTGCACCACTGCCTTCCAGCCTGGGTGACAGAGCAAGACCTTACCTCTAAATAAGAAAAAAATGAATATTATTTGTTTAATTAAAACAGGCATGTCTTCAGAATTGTTAGTATTCAATATAATGCAAACAAATTTTCATCTCTTAGATGTTTAAAATCATAAGATTATGGGTTCAACCTAAGAGCAACTGTGCAAGTAAAACTGCAGTATCCATTACTGTGTGTATATCAAACACAGCAGTAAGACAAAAATCCAATTATTTAACTTTTTATGTTATTGCTTTTGTGACTCTCGTAACATGCAGGTGCTATGAAAATAGTTAATGGAAACAGCGTTTCCATTATTACTGAATAGCTGAATAGTTCCATTCAACTATTAAAATAGTTAATGGAAATGATGGCTAGCTTTATCTAATGTCTTATTTAATTTTTATGAATAATCCAAGTATAATTGTTAAGAACAAGTGAATTACACAGATGTAAGAGTGATAAAGGTTTATAAATGGATTTTGAAACAGTAATTATGTTTTATAATATATCTGTTTAAAAAGGTTTCCCAATCTCTTTGGTAACTATACCCTTAGATATCTTCATCAAATGTCTAGTTTATTTCCAAATAAGATAAAATACTGAAACATTAACTGGTGAACATAAATTTAAGTTTATTTACATTTGGGTTCTTAAATTTTATAGAAAGACAAAACATACTTGGGTTAGTAAATATGTCCTGTTCCACATTGAAAAAGTATTCTATGAGGAAGCAGGAAGCATATATTTCTAGAAACAATGAAATATGCAGTCAGCAAATGTTATGTGACTGTTCGAAATTGCTTGCTTCCTAGGTTTTCACTGGAAATTAGGGTTACTAAGTCTTAAAATTCTAATAATGTAATTAAAACTGCTATAAATGATAAGAAAAACAATTCTGTATGGAAAGTGTACAAGGAAAGTAAGTTGTTATAAGGCATGAGGTTTTTTTTTGTTGAGGGAAAATAACTTTGTCTAGTTTAGAGGTTATTAAAAGGTTGTTTCAAAATGAAAGAAGGAAAGATGGGGGAAAACTGAACGGATATGAAGTTGGGAAGAAAGAGAGAAAGAGGGATCCCATAGGGTCAAACTGACTAAAATGGAATACATTTATTATAATGGTTTTTAAAATGAGCCTTAATATCAAAAGTACACTGATGCCAAACTAGAATTTAGTCTTCTCTTCTAACAACAAGTGTGCTTTGTAGTCTTAATAAGAGATAGGGAAAATTTTTTTTCCACCTTTTGAGTGATCTGCCTTAAAAAAAAAAAGAGGATTCTGTGTTTTATCAAAATAATTTCCTGTGCTTCCTGTTTTCATTATTAGGTCTTTGATTACTTAAGAAAACTGAGTCTTCTCAATATTAAAAGAGTTGAGGTTTTTTATGATTATGTAAGCTTTTAAATATTTGCCTTTAAGATCTCATGTCACTTTGATTTTACTTCATAATGATCTGTGATCCTATTTAATTAAGTGTTTAAACCTTTCGATATTGGCACTTTCCAAAATCAAATTCAAAGTTAATCTTTTTGACCTGGAAATAACTTTGGGATTTTTCAGATGGGACCCTGGAAGTTTTCAAAACCAAGTTGTTCTCTCTTCTTATAAAACATACCTGGTAAGCTAATTAGGCTTATTTTATGTTACATTTGCATGGAAAGCATTATCAAGTAGGAAATGATGTTTAACCTTCTTTGAGTTATGTGGATATATGTTATTACATGCAATTCCTAGAAATCTGCTAAGTTCTGATAAATCAGTCATGATTCTAGTTGTTATTTTAAGATGTTGTTTGCCATGGAAATACAATGAATAATAAAACAATAAAATAAATAAAAATTTAAAAATAAAAAATAAAACAATAAAAATACACAAATAGCTTGTCAGGTGCATCATTATTATAATGAACTCTCTTCTGATCTTTAACCATGGCTATTTTAAGTCTTTGTCATCCATTTATTGTTTTACTTTAATTCTCTAAAAGCTTCTTTAAGGAGATTTACAGAAAACACTCTGACAAATATTTTGGAATACAGGTTTCTGATAACTTTAAGATCATACCATGAGACTGCATAGTAATCTCCAGAATTCTAGTAAGGAAACTGGTAGATTCATGAAACTGCTAATAACATGAAGCAGAATAAGAACTAATTACATGCAACTGAATGAGCCCAGGAGGAATACCTTTTTTCTTTTTTTTTAGGCGGAATCTCGCTCTGTCCCCCAGGCTGGAGTGTAGTGGTGCGATCTCGGTTCACTGCAAGCTCCGCCTCCCGGGTTCATGCCATTCTCCTGCCTCAGCCTCCTGAGTAGCTGGGACTACAGGCGCCTGCCACCACAACCGGCTAGTTTTTGTATTTTTAGTAGAGACAGGGTTTCACCATGTTGGCCAGGCTGGTCTTGAATTCCTGACCTCGTGATCCACCTGCCTCGGCCTCCCAAAATGCTAGGATTACAGGCATGAGCCACTGTGCACGGCCTCTATGTGGCAATATAGTTCTTTGCATAAGTTTAATAAGAATCTGTTCTTGTAACGGGACACAATTGGAAACACTGATTATGTTACCAATGCTTTGACTGGAATGTCACATTTTATAATATGCCAGACAACTTTAAGGACCTAAGGTTGACTTTATGGAGCCAATGAAGCCCTTGAAAAACAAAACAACCGATGTGGTACCTTGAATCCATGGTTCATATGGTAACATTAAAGGTGGGTAAGGAATGTCACTTCTTGGCAGGCCCAGGAACCTCAGGATATTTTAGGGATCTTGAAAAGAGAGGAATTCACCCCAATCTACAGGTATTACAGACAAAGTTTGATGGCAAGTCCTTTGCTTAGCTTCCTAGCCTTAATAGGCTTTTAAAAGTCCAATCTGAGATTCCTTATTAAAAGTTTCAGAAAAACAGACTTCCAAGAGCTTATATGATCAATCACTATTCTTGCTGCACTTTTGTAAATGCTCAGGCCAAGTTTAAGAAGACTAAAGTTATTTTGCAGATATATTAGTCTTGCTGTAATTATTTTTGGTAAAATTGGAGGTGACTGTAAGAAAATCCATGTTTCAGTAGAAACTATAGGGTACCTGTTGTTATATTCTGGCCTTCATGTTCCTTGAGATGTTGATCTACCTCTAAACTGGACTGGAACCTGAATTTCCTTAATATCTGGCTATGACTCTACAAGCTAACATTTCAGAATTTCTCCCACCTTTCTGACTTGGAATCACTAAAAACAAAAGTTGTCCATTTCCGGAAGCCCTGCAAGCTGAAGCCAGATAACCTGATGTGAACTTTGGAGAAATCACCACAACATCTTATGTATGGATAACCTTTGTGCCTATTGCCCTGTGGGCCACTTAGACCACCAGAGACATTCAAACTGCAAAAGGTGCTTCGTTATAACCCACAATCTAGAAATTTTCTCAACTGGCTGCCCTCCAGACTCAGAAATTTGGTTTATTCTCTCCTCCAGTTATTAACTTACATTTTTCTTTTGTTGCCATAGAAATGACTCTTTGGTGGATTATTGGACAATCTACCAACTCAGTTTCTGGACTAAAAAACTTCTTGGGAGAGTTTCAGCCTGTCTGGGGCCTGTTAGGAACCGGGCTGCACAGCAGGAGGTGAGCAATGAGCCAGGAAGCATTGCTGCCTGAGCTCCGCCTCCTGTCAGGTCAGCGAATGCATCAGATTCTCATAGGAGTGTGAACCCCATTGTGAACTGTGCATGAGAGGGATCTAGGTTGCACACTCTTTATAATTTAACTAATGTCTGATGATCTGAGGTGGAACAGTTTCATCCCGAAACCATCTCCCAACCTCCGGTCTGTGGAAATATTGTCTTCCACAAAACTGGTCCCTGGTGCCAAAAAGCTTGGGGACCTCTATTCTCTGGTGTTATTTCATGCTGGTTATTCTAAGAAACTACAGACACAAGAGTAGCTCTAAGAAGTTGTCCTTTTGTCAAGGAAATCTACATCTATAAAGGAAACCTACAGTAATGAAAGTATCTTTATCAGGAAGAGGACTGCTCTAGACAACTTTTACTTTTTATCTGCACAGCAGGACAACCTTTGCTGACCATGCATTTCCTCCGTTGACCTTCCATGGCTGGCCACTGCCTCCTCCTGGAGGCCCCAGGACCTTCTTCCTTTCTACAGCTTAGGACACTATCAGTTTCAAACATCCGACCCTTGAGTCTCATATATTGTGGGATTTCCATGCATACGTAGTATATAATTTTTTTTTTCTCCCTTTTCATCTGTATTATGTCAACTTAATTTATAGCACAGCCAAAGAACCTAGAACAGTGGAGAGAAGCCATTTTTGCTCCCCTGCAGACAAAATGAAGGAAAGTGAAGATATTTGAGTTGGATGATGATAACGAAGTGATTTGGAACTCATGGAACAACGATACATTAAGTGGGTTACTTGATGAATTAATATCAGCCTCAAGGGAGAGCTTTAGTGATGTGCTGCTGGGCCCCATCCCTGGCCATGTACTGATTAACATTCCAGTTTACAGTTGCCTGCAGACATAGCAAGCAGCTTCATTTAATTCTCAGGGAGCCGGATCATTAAATGTATTCAGATGAGTGGAGGCTATAATTGCTCTTTGTCTTGTGTTAGGACATATACAGGTATGTTGTCACCACCTCTGAAAGATCTTGAGAAACATGGACAAACTGAAAGTACAGTCAGAGAAATTAACCATAATAATGATAACAATAGCTACATGTACTGAGCGCATACCACATGTGAGCACTGCGTTGAGCATTGCACTGGCACAACCTCACGGAGTCCTCACAGCAGCCCTGTGAGGCAGACACTATTGGCAGTCCCACTGTGCAGCTGGACACACTGAGGTTTGGGAGGTTCTGTGCTCTGGCCTCTGCAGCACAAAGACTGGTGGAAGGGTCTGGCCTGTGGCCTGGAGAGGGCAGTCTGAGCCAGGGAGGGCAGTGCCATCCTATGTGTGGATGAAGGCTGAGGGGAAGGCTGTGGGTTTATTCCGAATGGAGCTGATGCGCAGAAGTGGAAGCAGAAGGTAGGAGCTGCGGGGCAATGGCAGCTCCTGTGTGAGGAGGGACTTCGAGTCTTCTGAAACTGCCTTTGCAGAATTCTAAGTAATGAGAGAAAGCTAACGTGACTGACTCCATCTTGCTTCTAATCTCATAGGCTAACTTATTTCTTGTTTTGTTTTTTGCTTATTCTGGCATGGAGGCCAAGATAACTATGAGAGGAATTTAGTTTATAGTTAAACTTTGAGGCAAGGAAAACTGAAACCCCCGCTCCCTTCCTCGGAGAGTGAAGCTGCATTCAGGAAACAAGGTTTGAATTACGGTAGAGGCTTGAGCTTTGCTAAAGGATAGGCAGAGTTAAACAATGAGCTGCCATGCTTAGCTTGTTTTTCTATAAATTGTGTACTGCCCGAGGGTCATGCAACCAGGGTAGGCAGGATTTATAACTTCTCTGACTATCCCTAGAGATAACATCACTACTGTGAAACCTAAAGAAGGGGCCTTTGAGATATTTTTTCAGATTTAGCATTTCCTCAGACCAAGAACCCCAACCTGGTCTTGAGACCCGCACCTGGGAACCGACGCACCTGCGTGAAGACGATTTTAGGCACCTCTGTGATGCCATCCATTGCTTCAGTTTCCCAGCCCCTGCCTGCCAAAGTACCCTTAAAATACCCCGGCCTCCGAATTTCTGGGGAGACAGGTGTGAGAAGTTTCTCCCGTTCTCTTGGCTCTCCCGGCCCTGTGGTCATGAGGCCTTCCTTTGGGGCAGTGCCTGTTCTCAGCACATTTGGCTTTCTGGGCAGCGGGCAAGATGAACCCATCCAGCTGTTACGCTTCGGCGGCACATTGCTCTGGAAGGCCAACGAGAGGCTGCACAGCTCCTCCTCAGGGATGCCAGAAGAGGAGTTCCACCTTGGATGACTCAGAGATGCTCTGCTCCTGTGTGGCCCGACGGACCTGCAGCCACTGCTTACAGTCAGTGGGTTTGCCAGCCACTAAAGAGCCTTCACACGGCTTCAGGGCAGCCTCAGCAGAGGGGCCACAGATGGCTTCACCGTGGAAACATGTTCGTTCTGGGGAGGTCAGATTCACGGCCTGAGGGGTGCAGGAAACAAGCTGGAGTGGCCATTGCCCGAGCTTTCCCTTTTTTGGGGGGAAATAGAAAATAGCCTTCAACGTTTACACCTCCTGACATGAAACCGCAGATTCGCTGATTCTTCAGCTAATTTGTGCACATTCAGCATTTGTCAGTCTGACAGACTTTCCTCCCCCAGAGCCACCTGGATTTAGGAAATGCCAAGCTATGAATAATCAGGCCGACCTCGCCCAGGTCTGAAAGCAGAAAGGAAAGAGTTTGGGCGTTTAAATGCCCTTCAGGTTGGAGAATGACCCTTCAACAGGATGTTTTACATTTTAAACTTTATGATCAGCAAATCAGGAGTAAAAACGGAATTTAGGGGAACCTGAAGCGAAATTCTTTTCATTCTCTCTCTCTGTCCCCCCTCCGCACTACCTGCATATAACATGCCCTCCCCACATCTGTGGATCCCCGTGGCTCACAGTAACATGACAGTGGGAGAGCACAAGCCATCAGTTAACCCGAAACAACAGGACTGATTATTTTCACAAAGTAGGAAAGGCAGAGCACCTAGGGTTTAGTCAGAAGAATGGATTCCAGCCTCAGTCGGTAATTAGCTGTAGGATCATGGGCAGTGCAGTTTAATGTTCTAAGTTTCAATTCTTCCCTATTTTTTTTTTTTTTTAGAGACAGTGTCTCACTATGTCACCTGGGTTGAACTATAGTAGCATGATCATAGCTCACTACAGTCTGACCTCCTGGGCTCAAACGATCCTCCTGCCTCAGCCTCCCAAGTAGCTGGGGCTACAGGCATGCACCCCCATGCCTGGCTGATTAAAAAAAATTTTTGTAGAGGTGGGGTCTTGCTGTGTTGCCCAGGCTGGTCTTGAACTTCTGGCCTCAAGTGTTCCTCCTACCTTGGCTCTCAAAGTAGCTGGGATGACAGGCATGAGCCACCATGCCCAGTCCCAATTCCTCCCTTTGTAAAACAGAAATAATAACAATTTTTCATGATAATTGAAACTCCAGGATGGTTTTGAGTATCACACACCATAGTGCATGTTGACGCGTTTGCTAATTGCTCTACGTTATTTCTATAATGATTATAAGATGGAGACCTCCTGCTGGCTTGGAAGTGTTCACAGAGCTGCGTATTTGGTGTAGATGTAGTGTTTGTTTTATGGATCCTCAAAGGATTGGGATAATCAGCTAAATAAATCTTGGCTAAGCCAGCATGTGTAAGGTAGTCATGCCCTTAGCTCAGTAACGTGTACAAAAAAGACCTGTAAGGCATGAGATCAAAGTGGAGATTAAGAATGACTCCCCAGTAAAGGAGAGTCACCTGGGGAAGTGTGAGCCCTGGACGAACCACACTTGTGTGGTCACCTGGATCTGGCCATCCACAGGCAAGAACAAGACTTGCAGGGCAGTCATGCAACTGGGTGACTAGTGGGGATGATAATCCTATAGCAAAAAGTTAAAGAATAATAATATCAAATACCCTTTGCCAGCACGGTGCAGAGAAACACTCATTTTCTGGTTGGAAAATCTATAATGCCAATAAGGCCTCAGAAATGTTCATAAGCTTTGACTTCAGCCAGTCTAGAAAATTATCTGGGAAAGATCTTAAGGAAATAGTCACATTCAAGAGCACAAAATCTTAATTGTAACATTGTTTAAATTAGCAAAAAAAAATTAGGAAGCATCTATGTGCAGCAGTAGGGGGTGGATTAAATGAAACAGCAAACATTCTTATTTTTATTTTGATTATTTATTATTATTATTTTTGAGACAGAGTCTCGCTCTGTCACCCAGGCTGGAGTGCAGTGGGCATGATATTGACTCACTGCAACCTCCGCCTCCCAGGTTCACTTGATTCTCCTGCCTCAGCCTTCCAAGTAGCTGGGATTACAGGCGCCAGCCAGCAGGCCTGGCTAATTTTTGTATTTTTAACAGAGACGGAGTTTCACTATGTTGGTCAGACTGGTCTCGAACTCTGACCTCAAGTGATCCACCTGCTTCGACCTCCCAAAGTGCTGAGATTACAGGCTTGAGGCACTGTGCCTTCCTTACAACAGGTAAGTGGCATGTCCCAGGTTCCATGGCCTAAGTAACAAAGACTTGCCCAGGACTGAGACCGTCTTACTCCAGTGCTTTTCTCTAGACAAGGAGCTGTCAGGACAAGTTGCTGTGGAATTGAAACAACCCCATGGGAGCTTACATGTGATCAGAAATTGCATGGTGGGTCTGCAGCGGTGGGCCGGAGCGGTCTGAGTTGGTGCAGCAGGTAGCCACAGGGCGCGGCACTCATAGAGGTGGTGGAGTGTCCCCGGCCCTGGCATGCTCTGCAGAGAAGACCCTTTCTGGGTCTGGGCTTAGAGCAGAGGGCTGCCGACCTTGGGGCTGGCCAGGCACAGTCTCCAGAAGGAGTCCTTCTCTTCCTCTTTCATCATCATCTCTTCTCCCTCCTCCTCCTCCCCTCCTCCTCTTTCCCTCCCTCCTCCTTCCCCCTTCTTTTGTCCCCATTCCTCTCCTCTTTCTCCCCTCCTCCTCCTCTTTGTAGAGAGAAACCCAGTCCTCCTTCTCACTCCCTTCTTTGGCTCCCCCTTGTAGATGCTGGGAGAGAGGGAAGTTTTGGAGACATGATCTGGCTTTCTTCAGTTAGTGTCCTTTGAACACTAATATTTTACTCTCAGATTTAAAAACAAGACAGAGGAAGTCAGTGCCCTAAGATTTCAAATATTATCTCAGAGGAGATCAGAGATTTTATGTGAAACCGCCCGGCCTCATCAGTGTCCTCTTCATCATGACCACTGCCACCACCAGCACCTTGCAATCCATCCAGGACACCAACCCCTCTTCAATGCCATTTCCTGTCAACTCCTAGGGATAGTCCTGCTCACAGATACAAGGTGCGATGTTGGGCCAGCCATTCACAGAAAGAAGGCGAAAGGGCCATGACACACAGGGCAGTACGGACTCTCTGTTTCCAGTGCTGGACTTGAAGGGAGTATAAATTAACATAAATAAACTACAACTGACTTGAAGCCACATTAGAGTCTTATCTGGGAGGCAATACAGTGTCATGGTTAAGCATGAGACTTGGATTGAAGTCTCCATTTCTCACTGGTTTTGTGACCTTGGTAAGCCTCTCTCTTGCCTTGGTCATCTAATCAGTAACAGGGGGGTTATCACAGTGCCTGCCCCATCAGACTGCTGGAGTCATGAGTGAATAATGATGCAGAACTCTAGACTGGGTCTGTTTTCTTCACCCATTGCATACCTAGTACTATCACTGGCACATAATAGGCGCTTGGTAAATATTACGAGAAAGACAGATGAGTGAATAAATGAATGATGAACACATGAATGAATGAGAACATAGTAAGTGCTTAATAAATGTTAATTATTAGCATAGTGAAGTATCTAATTCTTCCATCCCCTCTTTTTCTCACATCTGTGGATGGTAAAACTGTTAGCAGCAGGAGCATGATCCAATGCAGGCATAACCAGGGATTTCTGAGGACAAGAAGGGCCTGAGACATCTATAAACTGGATGATCATCATGGAAAACCATTGAGAGTGGAGTCTGTCACAATCTGCTCTCTTACAACATTGTGTTGCTTTTTTCTTTTGAGACAGAGTCTAGCTCCGTCGCCAAGGCTGGAGCGCAGTGGCACCATCATAGCTCACTGTAGCCTCAAACTCCCAGGCTCAAGCCATCATAGCTCACTGTAGCCTCTAACTCCCAGGCTCAAGTGATTCTCCTGTCTCCCAAATAGCTGGGCTTACAGGTGCCATCACGCCCAGCTAATTTTTGTATTTTCAGTAGAGACAGGGTTTCGCCATGTTGCCCAGGCTGGTCTTGAACTCCTGACCTCAAGTGATCTTCCCTCCTTGGCCTCTGAAAGTGCCAGGATTACCGACACGAACCACTGCACCTGGCCTGTGCTGCTTTTATATTATCTTTTTCCTCCTTTTTCCCCTTTATCTTGCTCCTTTTTATACACAATAGTGCAAAGAACAGGGGATGCATGAACTTTGCTCTGGAAAGATCCTGGACAAATTGTGTTATCTCCCTAGGCTGCCATTTTATTCTCAAAATGAGGACATGGGCGCCATCACTCTCTGAGTTCTTGTCCAGTCTATCATAGTCTGGTTCTGTGATTTTTAAAAAATAGCTTAACGCCAAGGTATATTTGAGTGCCTAAACTTGCAGTTTCAAAGTGTAGCCTGGGGACCCAGGGAGCTCCCCAAAGACCCTTTCAAGGGGTTCTAGGGTCAAAATTCTTCACAATACAGCAATGTTATTGGAATTTTTCACTTTCTCTCTCTTGGAAATGTAAAGGATATGAAAAGCTCATTAATATTCTTTGTGATTCCACTCTGTAACCAGCCTTTAAGAAATTATCACGTGCTGAGTTTTTATGTGGTATACAAAAGAATTTCACAGTTAACTGAAAAGGCTATTAAAGTACTCCTCCTTTTTCCAGCTACATATCCAAGTGAAGCCAGATCTTCATATACCTCAACCGACACAACCTTTTCCACCACATTGATGTAGATAGCAATATGGGAACGTATCTGTTTTTTCTTAAGCCAGACATTAAACAGATTTGCAAAAATGGAAAGCAGTGACCCTCTTTGCACTGATTTTTTTTGGAAAATATAGTTATTTTTCAGAAAAATATGTTGTCTATATTAATGTGAAATTGGTTTATTATGCTATGTTCAAATGAACTAATATATACATAGTTTTAGAAACTCTCAGTTTTAATTTCTGATATAGTAAATCTTGCTAGATATAACTCACATTTAAGAAAGAGCTCTATGGGGCTGGGTGGAGTGGCTCATGCTTGTAATCTCAGCACTTGGGGAGGCTGAATCAGGAGGATCGCTTGAGCCCAGGAGTTCAAGGCCAGCCTGGGCAACATAGTGAGATCCTGTCTCTACAAAAAATAAATTTAAAAAATTAGCCAGGTGCAGTGGCACAAGCCTGTAGTCCCAGATACCTAGAGGCTGAGGTGGGAAGATTGCTTGAGCTCAGGAGTTCTAGACTGTAGCAAGCCATGATCGTAATAATGTGCCCCTATCTGGGTGACAGAGCAAGAATCAGAGAGAGAGAGAGACAGAGAGAGAGAAAGAACTTTATGAGAGAGAGAGAGAGAGAGAAAGAGAGAGCTCTATGACAGCGAGAAAGACACACACACACACACACACAGAAAGAAAGAAACAGCTCTATGGGGTCCTTAATATTTTTTAATGTAAAAGGGTCCCGAGATCAAAAAGTTTGAGTTCTATTCAACACTATTCGAAGTTTACCAGAATGAGTGGGAGTTTGTCCTTGAATTTTGAAAAAATTAATTAAGCATCTGTTGTTTAACCTCTTAAAGCTTTTAGTTCCCCCACCCTTCATGTAGACTTTTAAAAAAGACTGAGGTCACTTCTCTGTTTTCATCGTGTTTTGCCTGAGTGTGGGAATTTCGCAGCACTCTAAGCCAGTGCCGAGCAGATGGAGATGTGTAAGGTTTAAGCGAATGAGAATCAAGTTTTCAGAATCTGGAATATGTTCTAAAAATATTGATCTCTTAAACTCGTAGCCTGAGCAAACATTTAACATTAAATAAAGTAAATCAGTAATCTCCCTCCCATAGTTACCCTCTCATTGAAAAAGACCAGATTATTTTGCAGGCAATTAATTAATCCCTCTCATAGCCAGGGAGAGAAATCAGCCAACTCACCTTGTGAGTTTAGTATGGTATGATACTAAAACTGGAGACAATTTAGGAAAATAAAATGATAGGCCAATGTGGGGGTTTTAAATATGTACATATTCTTCAATATACTTCCCTTGGACAATTCTGCTGCCGTTGAGGGTGGGCTGGTTTAGTGATTTGCTTCTAGCAAATAGAATGTGGCAGAAGAAGACATCACATGATATGTGATGTCTAGACTAGGCCATGATAGCCTCGTGGCTTCTGCCTTCTCTCTTGGGTCACTCTGGGAAAAGCTAGCTGCAGTGTAAGAGGATGGTTGGCAGTCCTATGGAAGGTCCATGCGGTGAGGAGCTGA
The DNA here is from genome assembly GCF_003255815.1 of Theropithecus gelada. Lineage (NCBI taxonomy): Eukaryota > Metazoa > Chordata > Mammalia > Primates > Cercopithecidae > Theropithecus > Theropithecus gelada. The sequence goes on along the minus strand of NC_037676.1, from coordinate 40,758,126 downwards.
GAGCTTCTGTCAGCAGCCATAGGAGGATCTTGGAAGTGAATCCCAGCCCCAATTGGGCCTTCAGATGACTGCATCCCCAGCTGACATCTTAATGGCAACTTCTTGAGAGATGCTGTGCCGGTACAACCCAGATGAGTTGCCCCTGAATTCCCGATCCACAGAAACTCTGAAATACTAAATTTATGTATTTTAAATCAGCACAATTGGGGGCTACTTTGTTATGCAGCAGTAGCAAAATAAAATAGCCAATATAACTTATGAATATACAGGTGTAAAAATCCTGTAGAAAATTCCACAACTCTAATTCAGTGGTGCTATATTACAAATAATTCATTATAACCAAGAAGGGTTTAACTCAAAAATGGAAGGATAGTTTAGCATTAGAAAAATCTATTAATGCAGTGTACCACCTTCACAAAAAAGGAAAAGAAAAATTTGGATTTCAACATTCATTCATGATTAAAATTTTAATAAACTGAGACTAGAAGCTAACTTCCTTAACTAATAAAAAGATATTCACAAAAGTCCTACATAAACATTATACTTAATAGTAAAACTTTAAAAGCAGCTCCATTTAAGTCAGCAACTAGATAAATGTCCTATCACTGTTTCCGTTCAAAAATATATTGGATATCTTACCCAACATAATAGAGCAAGAAAAGCAAAGAAGGGGCACAAAAACTGTAAAAGAAGAGAACAAAATGTCCTGATTTGTGAATAATAATTGTCTACAGAGAAAAATCAAAGAGAATCATTGTCAATGTTTTTGAAGGCTAGTCAAGTGAAGCAGTGGGAATGGAGAAGGGACAAATAAATCTGTAACTGAATGTGATCAATTAATTGTAAACATCACTGCACTCGGACCAGCCAGGGACAAACTATGAGACCTCATAAAAGAGCTCAACAAGATTTCTGGCTACAGGCTCAAGATACAAAAATTTATATATCTGTAGACTGTAACAACCCAATAAAAATATCAAACAAGAGGGCAAAGGACCAAGAGAAGCTTTGATGCTTTTTTTTTCTCTCTCTCTCCCTCCCTCTTCCCTTCCCTTCCCTTCCCTCCCTTCCCTTCCCTCCCCTTCTCTTCCCTTCTTTCTTTCTTCTATCATCTTTCTTTCGCTCTCTCTCTCTCTCTCTTTCTTTCTTCTTTTAGATAGGGTCTCATTTTCATTACCCAGGCTGGAGTGCCGTGGCATGATCATTGCTCACGGTGGCCTCAATGACTTCCCAGGTGATCCTCCCACCTCAGCCTCCCCAGTAGCTGGGACTACAGATGCGAGCCACCATGCCTGGCTACTTTTTTCTATTTTTAGTAGAGATGGGGTTTTGCCATGTTGCCCAGGCTGATCTCGAACTCCTTGGCTCAAGTGATCGGCCTCCCAGAGTGCTGGGATGACAGGCATGGGCCACTGCGCCCGGCCGTTATGATGCTTTTCTAGAGGAATAAGCAAGGAGACTTCCTCAACAATACAAAGACTTATTACAGACAATATTAAAACTTACTATAAAACGTATTATTAGTTGCAGTGGCAATGAAGACAGTATGACATCAGTACTGAGATAGACTTACAGGCCAATGGATCATAGACTCTCCAACAGACTCATGCATGTGGAGACTTAATAAACGATGAACATGACACTGCAGTTCAGCGGGGAGAGGATGGGCTATTCAATCAATGGTGCACAGATATTTCATCATCCACATGGTAAAAATCAGAACTCAACTCACATCATACACAAAATAAGTCAAGTGGATTTAAAGACCTAAATATGAGAAAACTATAGGCTGGACGTGGTGGCTCACACCTGTAATCCCAGCACTTTGGGAGGCTGAGGCAGGCAGATCACTTGAAATCAGGAGTTTGAGATCAGCCTGACCCCTGTGGTAAAACCCTGTCTCTACTAAAAATACAAACATTAGCCAGGCGTGATGGCGAGTGCCTGTAGTCCCAGCTACTCAGGAGGCTGAGGCAGGAGAATTGCTGGAACCCGGGAGGCGGAGGTTGCAGTGGGCTGAGATGGTGCCGTTGCACTCTAGCCAGGGCAACAGAGCAAGACTCCATCTCAAAAACAAAACAAAACAAAACAAAAACCCTATAAAAGAAATATAATACAGAAAAAAACTGTATAAGCTCAGGGTAGAAGTGGACTTCTTAAATAAGACAAAAGAAACACAAATCATAAAGAAAATGATTGACATATTTGACACATTAAAATTGACATTGGTTCATCAAAAGATACCATTTTAAAAAGTGGAAAGAGCTACACACTGGGAGAAGATATTTTCAATGCACATAACTGAAAAATGATTCATATTCAGACTGCAGAGAACTCCTCCACCTCGATAAGAAAAAGCAAACAACATCACAGAAAAATGGGCCAAGGGCTTGAATAGTAATTTCATAGAAGAGGAAAAGTAAATGGCCCATAAACATGTGAAAAGATGCTCAATCTCATTAGTAATCATGGAAATACATATAAAAAGCACCACGCCATACCATTTTATACCAACCAGATTGACAAAAATGTTAACGTCTGACAATACCAAATGTTGCTGAACTTGCAGGGCAACCACATCACCCTGCTATTGAGAGTATACATTGGAAAAGCCAATTTCAAAAACAAGTCGGTGTTATCTAATAAGAGGGAAGATACACGTACGGTACAATTTAGTAATTCTCCTGCTAGCATATGCACTAGAAAGATCTTGCACACATGCACTGGGAAGCTTTTATAAGAATGTTCATAGCAATAATGTTTCAATAGGAAAGAGTTGAAAACAGCTCAAATTCCATTAGCAGTAAAATGGATAAATATTCGTGGTCTAAGCAACTCAGGAGGCTGAGGCAGGAAGATTGCTTGAGCCCAGGAGTTCAAGACTGCAGTGAATCATGATGGGGTCACTGCACTCCAAGCCTTGGTGACAGAATGAGATCCCATCTGGAAAATAAGTAAATATTGTGTACTATTTGCCTTCAATGGAATATCACACAGCAGTGAAAAGGAATAAATGAATCCTGGCTGAATTTCAGGAACATCATGTTGTAGCAAAAATGCAAATAGAAAAATTCACACAACATAATTCTATTTATTCACAGTCAGAAAACATGGCAAAACTAAACAAGACATTGTTTGAAGATACAACCATAAGGTGAAACCCCGTCTCTACTAAAAATACAAAAATTAGCTGGGCGTGGTGGCACATGCCTGTAGTCCCAGCTACTCGGGAGGCTGAGGCAGGAGGATGGCTTGAACCTGGCAGGCAGAGCTGAGATCGCGCCACTGCACTCCAGCCTGGCGACAGAGCGAGACTCCGTCTCAAAACACAAAAAACAAACAAACAACAATCATACAACGATAAGTGGCAAAACTATAGAGAGAAACAAGGGATGATCAACACAAAATTCAGGATAATGTTTCCATCTCTGTTGGGGAGGGGAGCACGGCATGAGGTCGATGGAATCCCATGAAAGACTGGGGCATTAGAACCCAGAGCCTCTTTGTTAGCTGGGTCATGGGTGCATGACAGTATTGGTTTATTATCTTTTTGATGCCTTCCAGATGGGTATAAATATAGATGGGGGATGTGTATTGGCTAACTGTGAACTGAATTAAAGTGTTAATCTAATGCAAAATGGTGCACATGGCCTCCAGACCCTAGATCCAAATGGTTTGGGTAGAAACCTGGCACCGCGTCTTCTTGAGTAGCTCTCTTAATCTCCCTGTGTCTCCGTTTCTTCACAACGACTGGATCTGACAAGAGTGGATTACAGCGAAATTATAAGGGTTATATGTAATACTTAATATTTTGTCAGATGCTTAAAGCAGTACCTGGTACCAGGAAAGCACTATATATATGTTAAACAAAGGGTAGGGGCTTGTGAAGAGGTTTGGGGGAGTGGAGGGGAGCACTGAATTTTCGAGGCGTTCTCATAAACCGGGAGCAAAACTTTAAAGGCCTGGCACTGCACTTCCAGTGTGGGGACAGCTTTTGTGGCCCCCTTTCAGAGACTGGGGGGAAGCAAGGTATTCTGTGGCAGATAACTTGGGAAGTTCTTCGGGCAGTCTGTTGATGAAGGGAGGGACAAATGTCACTCCAATTCACAGTCCATGACATGCCTGTCCTTAGATCCTTGTCATGGGGGGAGCTGCTTCCAGGGGTGAATTTGGGGGTCTCAAGCACATCGTGAGTCCGGTTCACTGAAACCAAGCTGCGTGAGTAACCAGCCCAGCTCCTTCTCACCTGGGTGTTGGCCTGCCCCCCAGCACACCTGGCCTTTTCCTCCGCTTCCTGTATCCAAGGGAGAGGAGCCTTATGTTGCCTGAGGGGACCTGGTTCTGGGGTTAAATTCTGAAATGATCTGGCTCCCAGAGAAGCTGTGCTGGCCCGTCTCAGGCCTGAGGGACGGGGGAGGCACCATGTTGCCACCAGAAGCACTGCAGAAGGAACTAGCAGGATCCTAAGCTTTGGAATTATACTCTCTTCCTAAAGGACGTTTCCTACGTCATGTGACACTCTGTGTTCATACGCTGGTGTTCTCTCTTCTGAGTGTGGGAACTCCAAAGAGAAAAATATTGTTCCTCCTCTTCCCTGGATGGTGAAACGGCTTCTAGCTTTCATCACTCCTGCTGGTGACAACCGTAGGTTTGTTCCAGAAGCCGTTACTGAGCACTTGCTGTGTTCCGAGTCCGCTATTATTTCAGCCTCATTCTTGCCCCCGAGTGGGGCGCAGGCCATACTGCCCCTTCATGAATGAGCCTGGCCCAGTATGTGTTGCCAAGTGAGATCATCTGTCCTTCAGGGAGGCTGTCTGAAATCATGTCTAATGTGACCTGCTTCTTTTACATTTTTTAGCTTTCTGGCTCCCTCAAAACAAACAAACAAACAAATAAACAACAAAATAGCCATTGTTTTGAGTCCAAGTGCTTCAAAAGGCTCCTGCTTAAGGACTGTGCTGTGGTAGACATGGCGGTTCCTTCTAGCCCAGATGTGGCCTAGAACTGTGTCAGCTCTGTCAGGCACTAGTACCCAGGGAGATGGCCCAGCCCCTGTAGGGTGCGCTCCAGCTGCTGTGGGAAACACAGAGGGTTCATGAAGCCGATCTCCGTGGCATCTTTCCGCAGCAGCTGTGCCCTCATGGCAAGGCTGGTTTGGTGCTGCAGGAAAGCTCTAAAGCCAGATGGCAGCCTTGTCAGGGGACCTGGACCAGTGTGGGCCCAGCAGGAGGCCAAGCACCACGTGAGGAGAGCTGGAGAGACCCTTCTCAGGGAAGACTGCACCAGCGGCCCCCAGCGGTGACACCCACCCCTAGAGGAAACCATGGAGGCAGACAGCCCCCACCTTAATGGCACCACCCCCAGGCTCCAGGGAGACTGCCATGCCCCTGGCCCGGCAGCTCAGCTCCTTGGGGTCACCTGTTCCCTCTGCCAGCCACCAACTGCCATTCCAGGGCGCGGTATTCTCACTGATAAAGCCACTCTGGGCATACGACACCTCATCCCATTGTTGGATGTGGACCTTGCAAAAGAAGGCTTCCTAGGCCAGGCCTACAGGAGCTTGGCCTGGGATGGTCCAGCCTGGCTGGCGGGCAGCCCCGACCTTCTGGCAGCTGCGGGACCGCCTGGGCGCCCCGCCACCCCAACCACGGCCTCCTAGCCGCTGTTTGTGGTGACTCACCTCTGGTTCCCAGGAACGTTGTTATTTTTGACCCTGATGTTATTAAGATTGTGCCCAGATTCCCTGCAAATCGTCCACTAAGCAGCATGGGGCCCTAGTGAAAGCACGCGGAGAACAGAGGGCCCAGGGTTGCTGGGCAGCGCGCTCCGGAGGCTCCCCAGCCTTGGAGAGCTCCAGCCTCCCCAGGGGGTGGTGGGGAGGTATGGCCGGAAGGACTCCTGCGCCCCACACCCGCAGCGCCGACGGGGCGTGGCCCTGGCCCAGCTTTCCCTGGCTGCTCCCAACCCCGGGGCACCCAGGGCCCGAGCTTCCTCTACAGAGCCTCCCCATCCTTGTGTGTGTGGGGGGGGGGGGGTAGGGGAGGGAATCAACCAGGAAAGGCAAATTGTGTAGATGCCACTACAAAGAAATTCCCGCTTAACATTGCTTCCCCTGCACCCAGCGACTTTCAGACCAGCAGAAGAGGGGGTGCCCTGCCCGCGACTAAACCAGACTCGCTTCATTTACTACCCTGTCAGCGTGTGGCCTGATGGCCAACTCTGGGCTCTGAACTCAGCTCTCCCAGGCTGCTGCCGATCCCGGGGCACCCAGAGGTCCGCGCCGGCAGAGGCCTGGGGAGCGGGGCCGCCTGGGGTTGGAGGGGGAGGTGTTCTTGTAATCTGCGGTCCCCAGGCGGGCGCCACCCCTCCACCCGCCCGTGCCGGGAGCGCCCGGCCCGATAGCGCGCGCCTCCGGGGCCGATAAGGCCCTCGGGGGCCCGGCCCGCACGTCACAGGCCCCGCAGAGGCTGCGGGGAGTCCGCCAGCCCCAGCTGCTCCTCCTCAAGCCCCGACGGCCCCTCGGCGGGCCCCTGCTGAGGGACCGGCATGCCCTGGTCGGTGGGCTTCCGCAAAGTGAGTACTGGGCGGCTGCTCGGGTGGACGGGGGCGATGTCAGGAGGGGGCCACCCAGGCCGCTCCGGTGGACAGCACGCGGGCAAGGGCAGCTTTGCACCCCCTGCCTCCCCGCGGCCTCCCTGCCTTAGCAGAGCGGCACATCGGCCTTGTAGCTGAAGGGAGCAGGTGGACTCTGCCCTACTAGCTCAAGCCAGTACATATTTTTTACATTCAGAGATTTGCTGTCAAATTGAGTTCCAACTACCTGGGTCTCTGAATTATGTCCTGTCAGCAACAGCGCTGGGGAGGGATGGTTCTTGGATTATAGTCCAAATCTATTGAGATCCTAGAAGCTTTCCTTTGAGTCTGCTAAACTGCATTTTGTAGGTGTATCATCACAGGCTGCAGGGTGGGCCTCCCGGCTAGGTGGCTGTCACTGTCATTTGGAAGGGGACTTTGGCTTGTTTTCTCAAAGACCCACGGAGGCCGGTGGTCTCAGGGTCACACCTGCTCGGTTCTTTGGATTTATGTTGTTAATTCCTGGAGGGAAAGACATCTACCAAGGAAGGAAAAGAGCGGTAGCATGGCCCTGGGAGATAGGCTCTCATGAATATTTTTCAAGTGATAACGGCGCGTTAGCAAGGCCAGCCCAGCCTTCTCGTTCTCCCTGTGTAGATAGGACCCGTCCTATCTCTGCCTGGCAGCACGGCCAGCCTGCACCATGTGTCAGTGTCCTGTGCTGGGTACGGTTCTTAGTTTGGTGATGGGTTCAGAGCCCAGAGTTGGCCATCAGGCCACACGCTGAGAGGGTAGTAAATGGACATCAGGCCACACGCTGACAGGGTAGTAAATGGCCACCAGGCCACACGCTGAGAGGGTAGTAAATGGCCACCAGGCCACACGCTGAGAGGGTAGTAAATGGCCACCAGGCCACACGCTGAGAGGGTAGTAAATGAAGCGAGTCTGGTTTAGTCGCGGGCAGGGCACCTCCTCTTCTGCGGGTCTGAAAGTTGCTGGGTGCAGGGGAAGCAATGTTAAGCGGGAATTTCTTTGTAGTGGCCTCTGCACAATTTGCCTTTCCTGGTGATTTTTTTTTCCCCCTAAGGATGGGGAGGCTCTGTAGAGGAAGCTTTAGTTCCACCAGCGGCAAGCACTTCAGGTTAAGTTTGTAGAGTCTTTTTCCTCTCACCAGGCCACTCCAGGGCAGAGGTTCAGGGTGAGCCTTGGAGACCTGCTCATAGCCAACTTTAGAAGGTGGCAGGTGATTGCAGGTGTCCCGTGTAATGTGTGAACTGTCTTCAGACTCAAACACAAGTCTTTTGCAAGAATAAGGAATGGCCGATGGAAAAAATGGGTAAAATTAGCCTCCTTTCACAAACCAAGTCACAGTCTCAAGCCGCTTTTCTGTGTGTCTCAGTTTCCTTGTGTGGAAAACGAGTCTGCTGTGAGACTGAAGTGAGGTACTCGGTTATGAAAACATTAGCAAAGGGGACAGAGGCTTGAAGTTGGTTATTGTAACGAGGATCCATATACTCAGCTCACTCTTGACTTTATGGGTCAATTATAATTAGTTTCTTCTCTGCTATTGGTATATAATAATTTACTTCTTTGTGGGATACATGTGAGTGTTTGTCTCACGCATAGAATGTGTACTGACCAAGACAGGGTATTTGGGGTGTCCATGGCCTTGAATGTTTATCATTTTTACATGTTGGTATCATTTCAAGTCCTCTCTTCTGGTAACTTTGAAATGTACACGATATTGTTGCTATTATAGTATAGTCACCCCAATCTGCTATAACACCAGAAGTTATTTCTTCTCTCTAACGGTATGTTTGTACTCATAACCAATCTCTCTTCGTTCCCCTTGCCCCCCACCCACCCCTCCTGGTCTCTGGTATCTATTATTCTATTCTCTAGGTCCAAGAAATCAACTTTTTTAGCTCCCATGTATGACTGAGAACATTCAGTATTTGTCTTTCTGCGCCTGGCTTATCTCACTTAGCATAATGACCTCCAGTTTCATCCACGTTGCTACATGATTTCATTCTTTTTCATGCCTCAGTGGTATTCCGTTGTGCAACTGTAATTAGTTTTTATATTTATTTATTTAATTATTATTATTATTATTATTATTGAGATAGAGTCTCACTCTGTTGTCCAGGCTGGAGTGCAGTGGTGTGATGTTGGCTCACTGCAACCTCTGCCTCCCGTGTTCAAGCAATCCTCGTGCCTCAGCCTCCTGAGTAGCTGGGACTACAGGTGTGCGCCACCCTGCCTGGCTAATTTTTGTGTTTTTAGGTCTCAGTCTCACCATGTTGGCCAGGCTGGTCTCAAACTCCTGACCTCAGGTGATCCACCCGCTTCAGTCTCCCAAAGTCCTGCGATTATAGGCGTGAGCCACTGCACCTGGTCTATAATGGTTTTTAAACCCAGGTTGCCACCTCTCACCCCAAAATGGTTCTGCCAGTGTCTCTGCAAAACCAGCTGACTTATTTTGAGATTAATCAAACTGAAATATATTTAGAAAAGCAGGTTTCAGTTGTTGTTGTTGAGAAAACGAACAGAGAAAATAGAGTGTTTTCTAAAGGTAAAGTGACTAAAAACCTTTGTCCTCGAGGTCTGTGTAACAACCTTTACGACCAGGCAGGGTGGCTCATGCCTGTAATCCCAGCACTTTGGGACGCCGAGGCAGATGGATCATGAGGTCAGGAGTTGGAGGCCAGCCTGGTCAATAGGGGGAAACCCCGTCTCTATTAAAAATACAAAAAATTAGCCAGGCATGGTGGCGTGTGCCTCTAGTCCCAGCTACTCAGGAGGCTGAGGCGGGAGAATCGCTTGAACCTGGGAGGTGGAGGCTGCAGTGAGCCGAGAACATGCCACTGCATTCCAGCCTGGGTGATGGAGCGAGGCTCTGTCTCAGAAACAAACAAACAAAACAACCTTTAACAAACATTTATGAAGCACCTATTGTGTATTAGGTCCTGTTGGGGCACCAGAAATATGGCAGTGAATAAAACTGACAAAAACTCTGTCCTTGCAGAGCTTATTTCCTGGCAGGGAAAGGAAACAGACTAAAAACAAAATAAAGGAGTCAACTACATTCTGTTGAAAGGTGAAAAGTCAGTCCTGTTATTGAGGGAGAGGGAAGTGGGCAAGGGAAATAGGATGTGTGGGGAGTTCTGCAATTGAAATAGAGTGCTCTGAGACAGCCTCAGTGAGGTGCCATTGGATAAAGAGGTGAAGGAGACAACCAGGCCCAACTCCAGAGGAAACAGCACATGCAAAGGTCCCGGGGCAGGCGTGTGTCATGGGATTAACCGGGAGGCCAGTGTGGCTAGAGCAGAGTGAGGCAGGAGGAGCAGGAGGAGGTGAGGTCAGAGAGACTGGGAAAGGGGCACAGGTGCAGAAAATACAGGGCTTTGTACATTGATGTAGGGATTTTACTTCCGCCTCGAGCAAGATGAGAATCATTAGACGGTATTGGTATGATGCAAATGGCACCATTTGACTTCTACCTATATCTATGACTTCCTAATGCCTTTGAAACCAGGGATTCACATTTTGTAGGGATGGGCTACCAAATTAAACCACCTGATATAGTGTGGCAAATGGTGTTATCATGCAATTCTGATGCAACTGTTCTCAACTTGCTTCCCTCTGGGATACATAGGGCTGGTTGTTGACATTGTTCTGCATGACGTATTTCATGGCCATACCTGGGTATTAATAATCCCCCTCTCTCTTACACTTTCCTATTTAATGAGAAAATAGATAGTGCCATAGATGCTTCTTACTTAATAATTTACCACTGGTAATATTTAAAAGGAGATGGGAGCCACTATAAAATCACAATTCATATGTAGTATATGAACTTTTGATCACAGCTGCAGAAGATCCTTCGTGGTCTTCTTGGGACCTTGGCATGGATAAAGCGGACCAAGGTTCTGGAGCACGAGCTGTCAAGAAAGCTCGGGTGTAAGCATGCAAGAGCAGCGCTGTGATAGAGGGGAACCTTGAATGTGTTCTAAGTTTTAAAAACTAGCAGTGGTCTTCTTACAGGGGGTCTCACTCCCTCTAATCCATTCTTCACACACAACCAAAGTGCTGTTTTAGAAGGGCAAATCTTACCACTTCTCTTTCTTGCTTTAAATCTTCAGCCGCTTCACAGTGTTCTCAGGACAGTGTAGACTCCTTCCTGAGATGCCTCCTGTCCTGATCCTGCACTGTTTTATTTTGTTTGTTTGTTTGTTTGTTTGAGACAGGGTCTCCCTGTGTCACCCAGGCTGGAGTGCAGTGGCACAAGCATAGCTCACTGCAGCCTCCAACTCCTGGGCTCAAGTGATCCTCCTTCCTCAGCCTCCGGATTAGCTGGGACTATAGGTGTGTGCACCTCCACATTCGGCTAATTTTTGTATTTTTTGTAGAGATAGGGGTCTCACTATGTTGCCCAGGCTAGTTTCAAACTCTTGGCCTCAAGTGAGCTTCACTCCTTGGCCTCTCAAAGCACAGGGTTTACAGGCATGAGCCACCACACCTGGCCCTGGACTACTTCTTACTCAGCACTCCCACAATAATTGTTGCAGGACACTGTCAGTTCCTTCAACAGACTGCACTTGGAAATTTTTATATAATATTCAGAAACTCCACATGGGTGGGACTCGGGCTTGCCTTGTTCACTGCTGTGACCTTGGCACTTAGCACAGTGCCTGCCACTTAGTAGATGCTCATTAAATGTTGGTTGCATTCATGAACGAACAGTAAATTATTTGCAGAACACCTCGTGGTCGATGACTGCTTAGCAGTTTGCTCACAAACCTGTGATTGAAAATTATTGCTCTAGGGTTTGCGTGGATGCCTTTTTAGATACTCTGCTCTTGAGATTTTTTAAAATTCATAAAATAGTTTCTCCTTCCTCTGAACTCTCATTGCACTTTATCAGAACCTCCCTCAGGGCCCTCCTCATTTTCCACACCTCCCTGCTTATTTATATATATGTCATCCCTCCTCCCCACTGTGAGCGGGCGGGAGGCGGGCAGCAGCTCCATCTGACTCATCTTTGAGTCACTTCCTCTTATTTTCCCTGGCTTCGACCAAGGTCTTGAACGTGGGGCTGAAAAATAGATTTGTTAAATGAATTAATTGGAAACCCATGAATGAGTCTGAGCTCCTGCTTCTCCTTCACTTGCCCAGATCGTGAGCTTTGGCTGTTAGGAAAATGTTGGGCCAATTGATGTTGGGAAAATTTGGAAAATAAATTTGCAAGCTAGCCCCGTGCGGGAGTAGGTGGTCACAGCCTGACGCCCCTGCCGGCCGAGGGTTCTCGGCACAGCCCAGCCTGGACTGCAGCCCTCTCAGGGCAAGTGTGGTGTTTGTCGTCACTCTCGACAGGCAGTGACAACCAATTAGAAATCTAGTGAGAAATGGCATTGTTTTTCCCGCTGCCTCTCACTCACCCTTGACCATCACCCTCCCTTCGGCTGCTGCTCTCTGAGCAGAGGCTGATTTAGCTCCTGAATTTACAGTAGGGGCTCAGGAAGAAAAGCGCATTACAGGAGGAACGCTGACTGCTGCTAATGGGCCCGGCTGAGCAGCTGCTGAAACCTATTGGCGTGTAGGGGAAGGTGGCGCAGGAATGAGACAGGGTGTGTTGCCTGTGCAGAAAACTTGTTTATAGACAGATTAGGAAAAACAAAGCAAACGACCTTCTGCCCCCAGCCTTTCTCTCCTATAGGAACTCCTGGAAGGGTTTTTCTTCCTGAGAAAGCTCTGGACCCCCCAGTGGTGTCTGGAAGGCAGCAGGGAGCCTCTTGGCCCTCCCCCAGGGTGATATTGGTCAGAACACTGTTATGCCCTTTCCAGAAGTGGGAAATGAAGCAATATTTTGGAAGAAAGGGCACCTGGTTTCAGTTTCCTTCAGAAAGTTAGTGCCTGCGCACTTTGGGAGGCTGAGGTGGGTGGATCACGAGGTCAAGAGATCAAGACCATCCTGGCCAACGTGGTGAAACCCTGTCCCTACTAAAAATACAAAAATCAGCTGGGCATGGTGGCGCACATCTGTAATCCCAGCTACTCAGGAGACTGAGGCAGGAGAATCACTTGAACCTGGGAGGTGGAGGTTGCAGTGAGCAGAGCTGTACTCTAGCCTGGAGACAGAGCAAGATTCTGTTCAAAAAAAAAAAAAAAGAAAAAGAAAAAAGAAAGTTAGTGCCTCCCAGTGGATCACCTGAGGTCAGGAGCTTGAGACCAGCCTGGCCAACATGGAAAACCCCATCTCTAAAAATACAAAAACTAGCCAGGCATGGTGGTAGGTAGGCACCTGTAATCCCAGCTACTTGGGAGGCCGAGGCAGGAAAATCACTTGAACTCAGGAGGCGGAGGTTGCAGTGAGCTGAGAGGGAGGGGCCGTCTCAAAAAAAAAAAAAAAAAAAAGTTAGTACTGAGGAAAGCTGAAAAGAGGCTGGCAGAGGCCCAGCCCTTCTCCACACCTAGGGGCGCAGCCACTGATTGAGGATGATGACGATTTGCAAACAGTGGAGCGGATTCCAGCTACTCAGAAAACCTATTAGCAGCTCGTGCAACCGCCTGGTGCCCTCTGTCCTGCTCTCTGCCCACTCTGGCAACCTCTTCTCTGGGTGGGGGAGCTAGGCTGGGCCAGGGTGTGTACCTGTAGTTTGCTTTTTCTCCAAAGGGAGGCAATGGCGAGAGGCTCCTCATCTGCCATCTGTCTAACCTCTAACATGTCTAAGTCCCGCTTGGGGCTGGCTAATGTTCTGTCTACACGGCGTGATGTGAAGGTGCCAGAATGTCTTCGTAGTCTTTGAATACCTCCCCCAACCCCCATTAACCAGGAAGTCTAAAGTTCCGCCATCAGAGATTATTCCTTAGGTTCTTAAAGGGGTTTTATATCTCAAAGTCTTCTATTAATTGCATGCATTTAAAGCTGTATAATAGGATCTTGAGTTGTACAGATGCAGGGAACTAGTGGGATTAGTTGAGGATTAGGCATACGCCAGGAGTGAGATTCAGGGCAGTTCATGAATTGGGCGGGCGGGGAGGTGCAGAGGCGTTGGTGCAGTGGTTAGGAGGGAAGGGGAAGCTCGCTCCCTGAGTTAGGATAGGAATGGGCTCAAGATTCCTTCCCAAGCTGGGTGCAGTGGCTTACGCCTGTAATCCCAGCACTTTGGGAGGCCGAGGCGGGCGGATCACCTCAGGTCCAGAATTCGAGACCAGCATGGCCAACATGGTGAAACCACGTCTCTACTAAAAATACAAAAATTCGCTGGGTGTGGTGGTGGGTGCCTATAATCTCAGCTACTTGGGAGGCTGAGGCAGGAGAATTGCTTGAACCCAGGAGGCAGAGGTTGCAGTGAGCTAATATCGCACCATTGCACTCCAGCGCAGGTGACAAGAGTGAAAATCTGTCTCAGAAAAAAAAAAAAAATCCTTCCCAAGTGGTCAGATACCCTAGGACAGTCTGGCCTATCACAGCATGGAGAGTGCAATTTGGTGAGTGATGTAGGACTTACAGTGGACCTGGAGGTGGGTGACAGGAATTACCCGGATTCTGAACACCTTTTTCATGAACGCGTCATCCAGGTGGCGACAGGGTCGGCCCAGGAGTTGGCTGGACTTCATGGCCTGAGATCCCTGGGGTTTTATCCCTTGCCTCTCTACCAGCTTTTCAAACCTTGTGTGTGGAATTATATAGTTTTACCATACAAGAAGCACAGAACTTTCTTTATATATTTTATCTTAATGTGGTATTGAAACTGTCCTCGGATGTAGGTAACACTGTCCTCACTTTCTAGATGAGGAAACAGGGTTGAACAGTCAGTTGATTGGCCTACGTTTCCCAGCAAGGTTTCCAGCTCACGTCTGTCTCCTAACCCTTTAAGACAGACACTCTTCACCATACTGGTCATGCTGAAACTGTTATTTAGATGCCTGTCTCCCCACTAGTCTGCAGTCCCAATACCCAGACTGCCCGGTGCAGGTGAACCCATCCACGCAGGGCCTCAAGGCTGGCAGTGTGACCGTAGGGACCCAGCAGCACAGCATATGGTCCAGCTTGTGGGCACCGCAGCCAGAGCGGCTGACCTCCAACCTGTGCTCTGCTGCTTTCTGGACGTTATCCTTTGCCAGATATGTGCGCTCCCCGCATCTCCAGTCCGCACCTGGAAACTGAAGACCATCATGGTTGTCCTGGGGTTGCTGTGAGCAATACAGGAAATCAGAGCCAGCCTTTTGGGAAATGTTGGTGATTATAAACTTTTTTGGAATCACAGGTTCTTCTCTGGATCAATAACTCTTAACCTTCTAAGAACTTTGGAAATTTTAAAAAGATCTTTCTACCTTCCACGTACCTTTGACTCAGGCCAACAGAATGTATGGAGTAGGAAACAGTAAATCACACAGTCCCTTGTTCTCAGGAAGTGGGAAATGCTACTTTCAAACAATACCATGGAGGCTGAAACAGGGAAGAGTGAACGCTCTGGCCAAGAAAGCCAGGGAGTGTGCCAGGGAAGCTTTGCAGAGGAAGAGAACTTTGAATGGGCCTTGAGGAATCTGTAGAATTTCACAAAACAGAAAACCTCATGAAAAGTGTGGCTTGTGTGTTTGGGAGAGGTGTGGCATCCAGTGTTGAGGGACAGGTGGGGTGGACAGAGTAGGAGATGAGGATGAAGAGATAGAGAGGGGCTGGTTTGAGGAGGTTTCTGAACGTCAGCCTGAGACTTTGGTCTTTAGTCCACAGGGTTGGGGAAGCCCTCAAAGGTTTTGAGTAGGAAAGTGTTACGGCTTCAGGAAGCCCCCTCTGGCAAGACCCTCTCAAAGAGGGGTCACTGGAGTGAAAATACTGCTCCTCTACCGGCAAGGCTTGATGAGGTCCTAAATAGAGGGAACTGGAAGATCATGAACATTCTTGAGTAGCTACTGTGTACCTGCCATGGTGCTACGTGATTAAATATCGCAGCATATTTAATGCTCGCAGCAGCCACATAAAAATTACCCATGTTACAGATAAGGAAACTGAGATTGCAGCTAGGAAGAGTGATGAAATAAAGTTGCTTATTGGGGATACTAACTGGCTGGTCAAGCAGGTGCCCTTGTGGTCTGAGATGTAGTTCCGGTAACTTGATTTTGAGACATAACCAGAGGATAGCAGGTTTGGAAACTGACTTAATGCATCTCACAGGTGTCTGTTGTTTGCGTCAGCACTCCAGCTTCACAATGAGAAATCCTCCGGTCCTCTGTCTTTCTTCTGTGTTCTTGTTCACTTGTGTTCTCTGGTCAGTGAATTCTGTCCTATCAAGAAAATCTAAAAGGCAAGTCAGTTACAACCAATGTCCTGGTAAGGGCACAATCAGAAAAACAGGAGGCGACATCAACTTGAATCTGTCATCAAGGCTGTGCTATGGCATGATGAATCATGCATGCCCCATAGCCGAGAGCACCATGTTTGTTACAAATTACTGATTAAACAACATTGGAATAGAAAATGAGTCTCACTGCCCAGTGTCAACGCCAATCCGATTGATAGCAGCTGCCTGGGATGCTGTGTTGAGAGAGATTCTGAAGGCACTTTTAGACTTATGGGCGAGAGTGCTCTGATAACTTAGCAACCTCTGCCAGGGGTACTGAGGGGCAGGGTGGTGTGTTACTGGGAGTGTTATGGTAGCCATTTCTAGGTCACTGGTGTTTTTCCTTCTTTTCCTCCTCCTCCTCTCCTCTCCTCCCCTCTCCCCCTCCCCTCCTCTCCCCCTCCCTCCCTCCCTTCCTCTCTCTCTCTCTCTCCCCCCCCCTCCCTCCCTCCCTTCCTTCTTCTTCCTTTCGAGACAGGGTCTTACTCTGTCACCCAGGCTGGAGTGCTGTGGTCATGGCCCACTGCAGCCTCCACCTCCTGGGCTCAAGTGATCCTCCTACCTCAGCCTGCCAAGTAGCTGGGACTACAGGTGCAGGCCAGCACGTCTGGCTATTTTTTTCTACTTTCTGTCTCCTTCTTTAGTTTAGCCTTAATCAGATGAGCCATGTTTTGACTGCTATTTACTTAAGAGACATCCTGTTTTTCAAGGATGTTTGAAGCTAGCTGGGGCTATGCATCTGTGTTGATTGCACTGGTTTACCTCTCAGAAGGTCATATGATACCACACGGTTTCCAGTTCCTTATCTCTCCTAGCTACCCCTGTCAGGTTGGGCTGGGGGTAGGGGGGTGGGTCTCCCTTAAATATAGGTCAGAGAGCCAGTAAGTGGCAGGGTCTGACCTAGGACTGTGTGAATTCTAAGCCCAGCTCTTTCTACTATGCTGAATCCATAAGCTGGGGAGGCTTTTCATTACTAAATGGGTATGAATTGCCATTCAATATCACCAGCCAGAGCGGACTTTTCCCACATTTTTTACATAATCACCCACAAACCATGACTGCTCATTTCCACTGGCCTCCCCCAGGGCCAGCCCCTCCACCCCTGTTTCCCTGCCCCTGTCCAAGCCCAGCCCACCCCTCTGGGCCAGGCCAGGCCCTGCCCTCCTGTCCAGCTTCCTGGCTCCTCACCCTCTGGGCCCCTTAAGGCCATGACCCCCATCAGGCATCCCTCTGTGCTTTGGGATGTCGCTGGCACTGAATAAATACATGTGGAGTGGAAAAATGAATGACCACCGGACACCCACTCTGACTTGAGTGTGTGGGAAACCATGAAAACGTGTCAAGCTTCTTGCGTTGAGTGATTTGTTAAAGGGAACTTGTTCCACCACCACCTTTGTTCTTTTCTCTTTATGGCATCTGCCATAGAAACAGCCTTTCGTTAGAACCACTGTGTTTCTCAGATTTGGTTAAAAAGCATCGGCAGGTGGAGTGATGAACTGGCAAATTGAGAGACCTGAATTTCCAGGCTTCATCTAGATAGTCTTCCTGCGGAGTTTTGAAAATTCACTTCGTTTTCAGTGTCCTCATGCCTGCATCTGAGAAACGGAGATGCTAGTGTGTGGCACCGACCACCACAGAGGTGCATGGTGGTGAGTGCTGGGCCAGGATTAGCAAATAGCTCCGAATGTCTCAGGCACAAAGCGGTACTTAAATAGCCACTCCAGGATTAGGATAACTGTTCTGAGCCCTTCTCTCGACTCTATTAGTTTGTAACGTGGCCACTGGGGGCTTGTCCCTAGCCTTTGAATAAATGGGATGGCTTCAGAGCCAGCAGTGGCTGGGGCAGCCTGAAGGTGTTGTTGAAAGATTTTTGCTTTGCTTGTTTGCATCTAATTTTATTTCTTTACCAATAAAGATGCTTTCTCTTCAGGGGCATTATTATGACTGTGACCTGGGCGGAGCCTGTCTACAGGGTCCCCTGGGTTCTCTCAGGGCTCAGGGGCAGCAGGCAGGGCTGCCTGTAGAGGCCCCTCCAGCCCTGCCTCCTACAGGGAGCACCCCCTCTGAGATGTTCCTAATTCCTGGCCCCTGGCAAGACGCAAACTCCTCCTCTTCTTTCAGTGTCTGTGGTGGTTTCTCTGAAAAGCACTTAAGAGCCTGGAAGGGGAGATGGGCTGTGCCTCGACCACAAATGCCGCCAAAAGGAACCTGCTACAAGAGGTACAACGCTTTGAGAGAAAACTGCAAGGAAGGGAATAGGGACGATCCGCAGGGAGGCGCCTTTAAGTTGGCTGTAAGGGACACTCCAGCGTGCAGGGAGAAGGGACGCAGGAGGGCTCCCAGGCGGAGAGTACGGCTGCCCGGCAGTGCGGAAAGCGTGAGGTCAGCTCGGACCCTCCGCTGCCAAGTGGACCCAGAAGGGCTGGGCAAGGCTCCGCCGGGGTGTTTAAAGGGTCTGGAAAACACCAAGGAGCAATGGACGACTCTGAGCGGGAGGACCCTTGCAGTGCGCGATCTGGAAAGGAAGGAAGCCTGGATACCAAGATCAATTCGGCAGCGCCTGCGGGAAGGCACAGACCGGAAGTGATGAAGACCCCACCTCAGGGATGCGCAGCGAGCAGGGCAGCAGTGGTTGGGACTGGAGTGACCACACCCAGAAGAGGGGAAGGTCAGACCCCAGCCAAGCCTCATTGAAGAACCATGCATGCAGGAGCGCATTTTATCCCCATAGTTATCCCGTGAGGTCACTGCAGGCTACAGATAAGGACACTGAGGCACAGAGAGATTGATTTACTCACCTCTCCATAGCTAGACAGCTGCGGACTAGGACAGGAAGCCAGGCAAGCTGGCCTCAGAGTCAGAGTCCTTAATCACAAACTCATTCTGCTTCATGTGGTTTTATTATCTAATTAATTGCTTTTAGAGACAGGGTCTTGCTCTGTCACCCAGACTGGAGTACAGTGGTGTGATCATAGCTCACTGTAACCTTGAACTCCTGGGCTCAAGCCATCCTCCTGCCTCAGCCTTCCGAGTAGCCAGGACCATAGTCATGCACCACACCCCTGGGTAATTTTTTTAAAATTTTTTGTAGAGAAGAGGTCTTGCTATGTTGCCCAGGCTGGTCTTGAACTCCTGGACTCAAGTGACCCTCTTGCCTTGGCCTGCCAAACTGCTGGGATTATAGGAGTGAGCCATCATGCCCAGTCTCATTCTGCTTTCGTTTGAGGGGCAGAAACAGGAGACTCAAGAGAAGAAGCTGGGGCTCGAGGGCTGGCAAAGCCCAGCGTCGCTCCTCCAGGTCCTGTGAGGCATTTCAGATGGGACCCTTGGAA
This sequence comes from Theropithecus gelada, assembly GCF_003255815.1. Lineage (NCBI taxonomy): Eukaryota > Metazoa > Chordata > Mammalia > Primates > Cercopithecidae > Theropithecus > Theropithecus gelada. The sequence goes on along the minus strand of NC_037676.1, from coordinate 40,738,877 downwards.
GCCCGCTGACCACATGTGTGACCCCAGGGGAGGCCCATCTTTTGGAAACTTTGTATCACCTGCTTTGCCCATTCCTTCAAGAAACCCTGATTTGTTGAAGGAACATAGTTCGTTCCACTATGTACAGGGTTTTCTTCTGAACTCAGAAAACCAAAAACAAAACCACCTTAAAAACTGTGTACACATCAAGACTCAAAGCCCAGATGCATTGCAGGATGTTTGTTTAATTTGCAAAACCTTCACCATGAGGTTTCTTTGAGTAATTAGCTCCCAAGTGCACATGAAAAATATTATAGATAAAAACATTTGGGGAAGGCAAAAAAAAAAAAAAAAAGCTTTAACTGAATAGATTTAGATATACTTGCATGCTAAAAAGTGTCCAAAATGTTTCTGGTTTTCTCCTTGCCTTTCATATTTGTCAGCGAATTTAATGACAAACATCAATTACCTGAAAAATGCCCTTGGGGTAGGTGGTAGCATTGAATTGTATTACAGTACAGATCTCGTTGAAGGAGTGAATACTTAATATACTAATGTTCACATGTACAGAGCCAGAAAATTAGAGAATTGATTAATTGTATCCCAAAAGGATGCTTCGTTTTAAGACGGAATTCACTAAATACTAAGAGCTATTGCGTTAAAGTTCTTTGTTTTGATGGTGTTAGTTCCTGGGGACCAGGAGGCTAAGAGTGGGGAATGGGATAGAGAGGGTGAGGGTGACAGAGTGGGGTAGAGAAATATAGTGAAGTGTTAAAAGCTCGGTCAGAGTGAAAATAACCATCCTTTCCCAAAGCGTGTTTATTATGTGGGGAAAATAAAGAGTTTTAGAGTCAAATGTGATTATGGAATCTTGGCTTAAACACTGTTCATCAGTTTCTCCAAGAATGCTCACAGCTTTTTTTTTTTTTCTTTTTCTTTTTTTTTGAGGTAGGATCTTGCGATGCCACCAAGGCTCCCTAGGCTGGAGTGCAGTGATGCAATCATAGCCCACTGCAGCCTCTATCTCCTGGGCTCAAGTGATTCTCCCGTAGCTGGGACTATAGGTGCATGCCACCATGCCCAGCTCATTAAAAACAATTGTTTTTAGAGACGGAGTCTTGCTATGTTGCCCAGGCTGGTGGCAAACTCCTGGCCTCAAGTGATCCTCCCACTTCGGCCTCCTAAAGTGCTGGAATTAAAGGTATGAGCCACCATACCTGGTCCTGCTCAGGGCTTTAATATACTTCCTTGGTTTGTGACTCTCTAAGGACAAGGTTTTCATTGTCCACATTTACTTACCCAGAGCCCCCTTTGGATTGGTGTGGGTGACATTACACAGGGCTGGTGTTCCTGGGAACACACTTTGGGAAATGCAGTGTCAGTCTCCATTAAGAGGATGGCATTCAGATTTTCCTTTATTGGAGAGACCTTGATCGTTGGATGAACGTCAGCAGGGGTTCAATGAGGAAAAGGGTCTTTCTCCATGCCTGGGAGAAACCTTGGAGGAACAGAGGAAAAGAGAATACTGAAAAGGCTGAAAAAAGTCCAGATTTGTCACCAGGTTGCTACCAGCGAGAGTAGAGATTCACTCCTTGGTGCTCCAGGGAAGAACCTGGGAAAGGGTGGGGTAGAAGTCACAGGAAAGCAGATTTCAACTTGAGATGAGAAAGAACTTTCCAAAAATTAGAATTCTCTGAAGAGGGAAGTATTTGACCAGAGTCTTGTGAATAATTTTGGAGGAGGGACAGTTGCATGGACCGGGAGTAGGACTTGGGAGACCTTCAAAACGATCTCCTTCAATGACTGGATTACCAGTTAGACAGCTCTCAGAGGAAATAGGACTTGGTGCACAGAAACCCCATGCACTGCATTCAATTAATTAGGTGCACCGTTACTTTGCTAAGAATTGACTTATTTGAATGTTGTCTAATTTCTTCCTCCTCCTGGGCCTGTGTAGCTTTGATAGTTTGCATGGCTGGTTTAACAGCTCTCTGTGGAAATGAGAAAATCATTCAATCAGATGAAATGGATTTGGGATGAGCAAAGGAGCTTTTTTCAGTGTGGATATTTTAGAAACGCCTATACCATTTAGATTACAGTAGTTAGAAATCTTGGGACTTTCTGATCAGCTAGCATCTAATGATCAAGTTAATGAAATACTTGAAATTTGATAAGCTGAATAGGATGGAATCTTTTCATCTAATTTGGGATCCAGATTTACACCTTGTTTACTTGGATTTGCTAGGTGATTAGAGAGGCTCTAACTCCAAATGCATAAGATGAAGTAAACATTGATGTATACAATGTGATGTATTTCGATTCAAATAAAATGCTTAGAATTCAACTCACCAAGAATCTGAGACCCCCTGAGACGGTTCTCAACAGGCGGCCCCACCCTTCCTGGGTGTCAGGAAGTACCTGGAGCAACAAGGGCCTTACAATGTTTAGGGGAAGACTTGCTGGATGCAGGGCTGACTCAGTTCCTACGCTGCTCCCTTTGGGAAATAAGATCTTATTTTGGGAAGGAAACTGGGGAGCGGAATGGTTCAGTGGCTTGCTGCTTAGCGGCAAATAGATAAAAGGAGACACAGAGGGTAACATTAAGGGACTCGCAGAAGGGCAGCTTTACTCCCCCTGTTTGAAATACCTACCCAAGAAATGCCAGGCAAAGCCTCACCCGACACGGTGGGCTCCCCTGCAGCAAGCCCCTGCGTTTTCTTCTTGGCCCTGCGTTTTGGCCTTGTGAGTTTGCGTGTTTGGTTTGAAAGCTCTCTATGGAAATAGTCAGTTATTTTTTCCATCAGGTGGCCCCAAGGCAGGGGATGTGGCAGCAGGAACCCTTGCTGAAGGGCCCCCGGCCCAAGTGAGATGGAGCTGGTGTCAAGCACATAAGCAATGTTTCCTCTAGATGGAGGGCTCTGCACATTGTCACAAACCCCTGTTTTGTGCCTAGCCTTTAAAAATCCCAGTTATTTAAATCCCTGGGTTTACTTAGCTCCATTCCCAGTTTGGCCAGGGGTGTTTCTTGGCACTCTGTCCCTGACTGTGACATAGACCCTTAGCTGTGAGACAGCAGGGGAGCCGCCAGCAGTGGGGACCCCCCGCCCTCACTCAGTGTGCTCTCCACCCTCTCCTAGCCCCAGCCCCCGGGATGGACCCTGAAGCTGACCTCTGCCCCCAGCCATCTTGGCCTTGGAGACCCTCTGCCTCCCTCCTGGCCCTGGGTCACCACCCTGGGGCAGGGTCTGTGCTCCCCTGGCTCTGTTGATTGCTGGTCTCTGCCCTCAGCTCCATCCCTTCCCATGAAGGGCAGGGAGGAGCCATCTGTGCACACTCCAGTGGGGCGACTGTGGAATGGGCTGGCCCAGACCACAGGGGATGTGGTCTCTGGTGCCACCTCTGTCATGCCTTCTGCTCTTGCTGGGATGGGGACTGAGGTGTGTTTATTCCTCTGCAGAAGACAACAGCAGTGTGGTAGATGACTGCAGAAGGGAGGGCAGGGTGGTGGAAATACAGTGAGAGGGCCTAGGAAGGTGGTCCCTGGACGTGGTACCCACACAACAGGCACTGTGCATAGCTGTGCTGGGGCGAGAACAGATTCTCGTGAATTCTGCCTAAAAGGCATATCTTGGAATTGCCTGGCATGGTGGCCCTATCCAGTTGGGGAATGGCTGCTCAGCAGGGAGTCCTAGCTGGTAGGCTTGTGTGTGGTCCAGAGCTTGCCACCTTTTAGAGAAACTGCAGAGAGCCGGGAGATGGAGGTGGCTGGAGAGGCTTTGGCGTGCATGGGCCACAGATGGATCGCACTGCACATCACCAGTAAAACCTCCTGTTGGCTTTCAGCTCTTCTCTACAGCCTTCCAAATGGAGTCCCCAGTGAAAACAGAAAGTGGTGACTGTTTTCCAGAGAGGGAGACTTTCCACAAATATAGAAGAACTAGGCAGAGATGTTTCTCTTGAGCACTTCTGGTTGGACATTTTACAAGTTTTCTAGTGAGAAGAGATTAGAAATTTAAATGCCAGAACCACTCTTGATTTCTTTTTGTAGTATATTCTCTCCCCACCCCCAGCTGCATCCTCCTCTTCATCCTCTCCCCCAACTGCCCCCAGCCCCACACACTAACCCCTTGGAACCCACTCTTGGTTTCCTTGTCTCAAGTTGCCTTGATATATGCACACACACACACACATCCATGCATGCATGAACAGACACACACATGTATGAACATATATACACAAGTACAAACTCATACATGCACATACTTGTGCATACACATACACATGCATACACACGTGCACACACAGGCACATGTGCACACACATGCATGCACATGCATGTGCACACATGTTCCCTCTGGGTGGCCCATAGAACACACATTCCCTTGGCAGCCAGCGCCACCAAGGCCTCAGACTCCAGGAACACCCTGACCCTCGGTGTCCAAGACACATCGACCCACTACGGAGGGAGGAATCTACTGAGGGAGAAGTGTCCTCTCCCCTTCCCACCCCCTGGGTGGGCAGAGGAGAGCATCTCACCCCCCAGAGAGGAGGAGAATAAGCTGAAGGCTCTCTGGTGAGTCACTCAGGTTAACTCAACAAACTCCTACGGGCATTTGCAAAATGTTAATGCTATTCATGAATTCAACTGGAGTCTAAGAGGAAATAATGGAAAGTTATTGGTCAAAAATCGAGAAGAGGCTGGGTGCGGTGTCTCATGCCAGTAATCCCAGCTCTTTTGGTGGCCGAGGTGGGCGGATTGCTGGAACCCTGGAGTTCAAGACCAGACTGAGCAGCATAGCAAGACTCCATCTCTAAAAAAAAAATTATAAAAGAAGTGAACCCAGGCCAACTCTCTAGTCCGATTGACCAGTTGCCTCCCAGGTGAGTCCCCAGGGAGGCCCTGGGAGGACTATGTCAGCTGTCATTGACTTCAGCATCCCTCCATTGGCCTCAGCACAGGGTAGGCACTTGGCAAATGCAAAACACTAATTAGAGTTAGTGGCCTGAACAAGGCACTACCGTGCTCTGTAGCAAAAGCTGTCGATGGAGAACCAAGCACCTCCCTAGAGTCTCTCTCATGGCTTTCCCAGCCGGATCCCATGTCTCTCTTACTCATTACTTCCTCAGAGTTCCTGAGCTTCCTGTTGTTGCACAGGCATCTTTGAAGCACAAGAGCAGCATGCTCGTGGGGGCCGACTTGGCTCCAGTTGCTGAGTTCAAATCCCAGCCCCACCACTTCTCTGCTGTGTGACCTTGGGCAAGATTTTTAACCTCTCTGTGCCCTGTTTTCCACTTGTAAAATCAGGATAAGTGGAAAACCTGCTTTATAAAGTTACTGTGAGGGTTAAGTGGGTGAACACTTGTAAAATGCTTAGAGCAGTACCCAGCGCCTCCTAAATGCTATCGATTCCTGCCTTTTCTTTCTTCTTTTCGTTCCTCCACCAGTGCCTCTAACTGCTTGTCCCATGGGCATCAAACTAAAGGCTGAGCACAGTGGCTCATGCCTGTAATCCCAGTACTTTGGGAGCCCAAGGCAAGAGGATCACTTGAGGCCAGGAGTTTGAGACCATCCTGGGCAGCATAGTGAGATCCTCATCTCAACAAAAACTAAATGAAAAACATTAGCCAGGTGTGGTAGTGCTCACCTGTAGTCCCACCTCCTTGGGAGGCTGAGGTGGAAGGCCCACTTGAGCCCAGGAGTTCGAGGCTGCAGTGAGATATGATTGTGCCACTGGACTCCAGCCTGGGCAATGGAGTGAGAAAAAGGAAAAAAAAAGTTGCCTAACATCTGTAGGTGTAGAGAAGGACATTCCAGACCAAGCAAGGGGCATATCTCAGGGACAGGAGAGGGATGGAGTGGGGCACTAGAGTGGTCTCCCACTGCATGGAGCTTACCTGTCACAACCTGGGCATGTCCAGGTGCTGCGGCCTTATCCCCGCCTGCATCCAGCTCCCCAAGTGTCACCTCCTCAGAAAGGCCTCAGGGACCAAACACTCTCGGGCACCGCACCCCACAGCCCTCTCCATCCCCACTCCACGTTTGATTTTCTTCTTAGCACTCACCACTTCCCTGTGGGATAAATAGATCTTACTGCTCATCTGTCTCTCTCTCCTCCCGCCTATAGGAATATCAGCTCTGTGTGCACAGGATTCCTGCCTGTCTGTTCAGTGTCAGATCCTAAACAAGGCCTGGCCCCTCCACAGGCACACACATAGTTTTTAAATGACTGAATAAATCTAAAAATCATGACTTTATTTTCCTCTTTGTATAAAATCTTTGTGAGGGATGGAAACTCCCTCCAACCTCACGACAGGAGACATTTAAGGCTGTAAAGGCTATACGATCATTAGCGACGAATCATTCCTTTACATAACATTCACACAGCTTCCTACAATAGGCATATTTATGTTATCGTCTAACATATATGTTTTAATTTTCAAGCATTTGGTTCTGAATCCACACATTCTCTCCAGGAGGTCAGGAAGCGTGTGTTCTCTGATTATCTTTTATAATCAAGAAGATTCTGGAACACAGTGGCCTTCAAAAAAGCATTAGTGGTGTTGAAATGGATCCCCACGACTTTCTAAAACCTGGCAATCTTTGAAGATTCTGTTCAATTCTCACTGCTCCATCAAAGATGCCCCCAGAGCTGTAGCTCTCTCTGATCTCAGCCACTCCCATGAACTCCTGGCGGTTCTTGTTGCAACCTCTCATTTGGTATTTAATTGTACACCGTCTTGGGGCATCTCTTGAGCTATTATCTTACTGAGTATGTAACCCTTTTATTGTCCTATTTTTCATAGAACTCTATCTTTCACCTCTATTAGTTTGCAGTCTTTCCAAGAGTAGGAACCAAACAGCATTTACTTTTTTTGTGTCTACCACTGGGTGCTCAGATTGTACAATGCAATTCAACAGTTCACATTTGAATGAAAGAATAAATGAATGAGGAAAAAGCCTATCTATCTAGTCCCATCGAATTTTTGCATTGAGACTTTATCTCTGTGACCCTCACCCGAAAAGCACTTGAGGCACTAGAGGCGGATATGGATATTGGCAATGATGTTCCTTCGGAAATGTTGATTGGCATCTTGGTATCTTATTTCAGAAATCCTGGAAATGTCTCTCTGAAGACTAAAGCTCAGTCATTCCAGAAACGATGCGTTGGCTGTTTTTGTGTGATACTTGATTCACTGTGCATTTTTCATTCTTTCTCTAACACTTGACATCCCTTTATTCAGGAGTTCAAGGTCACGGGTGCTGAGACAGGTCACTTTGAAAAGGAGATTATGAAAGTGGACTTCAGCACTGATGTTAGAGTAGAAATGAGGTCTTCACTTCACAAATTCATGCAACTGCAGAGGTGGAAAGAACGTTGCCGACACAGCCATAACGTTATTGTTGTTGTTGTTTGAGACCAAGTCTTGCTGTGTCGCCCAGGGCCCAGGCTGGAGTGCAGTGCCGTGATCTCAGCTCACTGCAGCCTGTGCCTCTGGGTTCCAACGATTTTCCTGCCTCAGCCTCTTGGGTAGGTGGGATTATAGGTGCACGCCACCATGCGCGGCTAATTTTTGTATTTTTAGTAGAGACGGGGTTTCACCATGTTGGCCAGGCTGGTCTCAAACTCCTGACCTCAGGTGATCCACCAGCCTCAGCCTTGCAAACTGCTGGGATTACAGGTGTGAGCCACTGCACCTGGCTGTAATTCCTTAAAAAGACATGAAGCCAAGGCTTTAAGAGAGGGCCCTCTAGATACCCTTCAATACTGTGCAGATAAGAAATATCCAGATTAGACACATACCTTAGGATTCCCCTGGAGCGGGCAGGGTTTTCTGCAGATAAGCACATAGAAAGAAATGAAGCTGTGGTTGACAGTTTAGAGCTTATTTCCTCACCTTTTAAATTTAAATAGTTATAAAAAGGGTGATATAAATACTGTATGAAAAGATACCTGAAAGAGCAGCCAGCCAGAATTCATAAGAGGATTAATAGAAAGATAATGGTCCCTCTTCAATTATTAAAATAATACAATGAGCCCCCATGTGAAGTATTATGTGTGGCACCTGCTCTTGTTGCCTTGGTAGTAAAGAGAAAACAGGACTAGGAAGTTGAGGGCTGATTCCAAGGTGTTTTCCAGTGGTAGCTGCTAAGCACCCTGTTGAAAGGAGTTTAAGTGCATCTTGGAGGAAGGAGCCTGTCTTCCTGTTGTTAAGTTGTACAAATGGAAAAATTCAGGAGGCACAGGTAGGCCAGTTAGTAATTTAATTGGGTTTAATTGCAATGTTTTGGCTCTGGGAAGAGAGGGGAAACCTCTGCAGTCAGCATTTAGCCAGTGGAAGCCACCCCTTATCAGCAGGGTCCCAATGACGACGAGTAAGTGGGTTTTACAGCAGAGGGTCCCCGGGCTTGGTCTACCTCATTATCCTTTCTTGGAGTCTAGGATCATTCTGGGTCAGCCGGGAAGGCCTAGCACCAGCTCCTGGAGCTTCTTTCTCTTGGTTCAGAAGTGTGCAATGGCGGTTACATGATGATGTTACTGTTGTAATTCTAGAGAGCTCGATTGGAGTGGGCTGGGATTATTGATTCAAGGACTCCCCATTTCTCTATGGCTCTTGTAAAGGACAGATTCCCCCCTCTTTAAACCCTGGAGGGCCTAGTTCATGGAAACAGATGTGTCACATTTCTGCATTGAACGTGATGGTGATTGGTGGCTGGCATCTTTTCTGAATAGAGATAATGGCCAAATTATTAAAGATGCCCCGGTTGCACCCAAATTTCCAAGACTGAGCAACTCTTACTGGAGAATATTGAATTTCAGTTTTCCCCTCTACACTAAAAATACCTTGGGTTGCAGGATGGTGCAAAGCCCAGGGTCAGTCCCTCTGCTGTGTTCCACGCACTGCCCCAGGCATCATGTTACTCCTGGGGGACTTTGGACAAATGACTTAATGTTTTTGTGCCTTAGCTACTTCTGTGAAATGGGAATAATAATAGTTGCTAACTCATAGGGTAGTTGTGAGGGTTAAATGTATTAACACATCTAACATGCTTTGAACAATACTTGGCTCACACATTGTAGCTGTTACTATTATTACTGTTATTATTAGAAGTAAGGTCTCACCTGTTGCCCAGGCTAGAGTGTCATGGCAGGATCATAGCTCACTGCAGCCTTGAACTCTGGCCTCAGGCAATTTTCCCACCTCAGCTTCCCGGGTAGCTGGGACTACAGATGCGCACCATCATGTATGGCTAATTTAAATTTTTTTGTGTGTATAGAGAAACAGAGATCTTGCTATGTTGCCCAGGTTGGTCTCAAATTCCTGGCCTCAAGTGATCTTCTTGCCTTAGCCTCCCAAAGTGTTGGGATTACAGGCGTAAGCCACCATGCCTTGCTGACTGTAGCTTTATTATTATTATTGTCTTCAAATCGGTTTCCCCTTCCTGCTCTTAATTCTGTATCTCATGGTCTCTGTGGTGAATCATCATGGGCTAGAGGGTGTGGAGGGGGGCCTTCCAGGCCCAGTTCCCAATGGATGGTTCAAGGCTACCTTCTCCATGCAGGGAAAGCCTTGCTCTAGAGGCTGAACAAACTCCAGGGGTACAGACCCCAAATTCCAGAGTCACAAGCCCCTCTGGAATCTTGGGCAGGTCTCTCTGGCTGGCAATGGGCCACCCATTCTGGCTCTGTCCCTTGGGGTGAATTGTTTAAATAAAGGAGAAGCCTCAGGGGACCCCCTGGTTGGCCCTGCCTGCTCCAGATGGCAGCTCATATCAGGCAAAGTTGCATTTCTAAGGAAGGGTGGGAACCTTTCTTCATTGCTAAGGGTGAGCGTGCCATGCAGGGTTGTCCAACCCCTGGGCATCCTTCAGAAACTCTGGAGCCATGGGATTCACTGCCAGTACTTAAGCCTACTTGGCAATTTGAAAAAAAAGGAGTCCCTATTTTCCCTGTTAGCACCGTCCCAGTGAGTTTGATTTTGCAGTTTCTCCGGTATGTGCTCCTCCTCCTCGCATACCAGCAGGCTGCAGAGGAAGGTTTCCCTAATGTTTGGAAACACTGAAGGTAGTTTAGTAAATGGGCCCGTTCTGGCAGTGCCACTCATCCACGTTTTCCAAAATGTGTGTAATTTCCACTCTAGTCTCGGCTCCCCAGTCCGCAATATGTTCTGAAGTGTCAGTTCTAAATGCAGCCCATTCCTTGCACAGTGGAGAAATGTGGCATGCTCTGTGGCATGGGCCAGGGCTCTTGGTGATGTGGGTGCACTTGGAATTCTATTTAGGCACCCACATGACACCCCAACATCTTCCCATCCTCAGCAGAAAGATGTAAACTATTGAAGAGCTGTCTGCTTCGCTGCCTTGGGACTGAAGAAACAGAATTGCTCTCTTGGGCGTGACTGGCAATTTAGGACTAATGGAGATTGTGGGGAAAGGACGGATAGGGCAGGTTGGGGTGTGAAGGCTTTTTTCTGCAACACGGCCCTGGCCCTGGGATGGGAAGCACCTGAAACTTCTCTGCCTAGAAGACGACAGTGGTCCCAAGGCTGTTTCTACAGGGGCCATAACAGCACATGGGGGCATGAACAGTTTAGTCAACCAGCCCCGAATATCTGATTCATTTAGAAATCTGAATTGACTGGATTCCAATCCAGCTAACGTTTATTGAGCCCCTGTTGTGTGGCCAGCATTGTGCTTAAACTCATGTCTGTTATTTTGAGTATGCCTGATGGGAGCTCCTATCTGGTTGACATGGGGCACATAACTGCATCGTGTTCTGCTCAGGAAACATGTATTGAGTGCTGCTTCTGTGCTAGGCTTGGGGATTCTGAGTTGGGCGGAGATGAGAAGAGACCTCATCTCCTACTTCCCTGCCCAGGGAGTCCTGGGTGGTCCCAGAACTGTTCAGCAGAAGCATTTGCTTAATCTCAAGGCATTTTGTTCTTTAGGAATTCTGGTTCTATTTCTTATCCAAAAAGAGACACAGATACTGAAGCTGAAATTTGTTATTGTACATAAAACATTCTGTTCGCTTCATCTGGTTATTTGATGGGAAACAGTGGCGTTTGGATGCCTGTTTATTTCTCACTATTGGGAAAATAATCCTGTCCCCCGCAGGCTTGCCACTTGGGTCCACTCCCCATCCTCCTCCAGCACCGTGACTGGGTTTCTGGGGAGCTGGGCACTATGGCCATGGGGAACTTAGACTTTTTGGGTCTTCCTGTTGTAAATTCTTGGCTGTGGGCTCTGCAGTGCGTGCAGGAGGGAGCGGGGGTTCCAGAGCATATGATTTGAAAATAGGAAGAAGAAGGGGGAGATGCCAGATATATAAAAAGCACATAGATTTTTTCACACTGGGGGTAGGGGGATTAAAAAAAATCTCAATTCTGAAAAATAGACCCAGTGTGCAAAACCTTTTCCAACTCACAAGCTTATTACGAGTCAAATTCCACCAAAGCCGTGCCAAAGAGTGGGCCTGTAACCCAAGAGATCCCTTTGGAAGGACTGTCAATATCTGATCCCAGGAATAAGGGGAACCCCTGTGTGTGTGAAGAGAAAATCTTAGGTTCAGCTGTGCCTCCCCGCTTCCCTCCCTCCTCCAGGGATCTCGGGTTTAATGTTGGCCCTTTTTGGAATCCACACAGCACCTTTCTCATGGGTTTAAAAATAGACTCTAGGGCTGCCAACCCTCTTAAAAAGAACATGATGGAGATCGGTGCCAACTCTGTGGGGCCTGATCTGGGCTCTGATCACCTCCCTAAATAGACCCCCGCACTTGCCATCCCTTACTCCAGCCAGGCTGGGTGCCCAGGGTACCTTAATTGACCACTGGGCACTCCCCACACAAAGTTAAATAGAAAAACAACCAAGACTCCATTCCCCTTTCCCTTTCTTCTGTCACTGCCATCAAGGTTTAGAAGGAATGACCAGGTTTGGAGGGGGTCAGGTTGGATTTCTGATTCAATTCAATGTGACATTTGTGTGGAACATTCTGTAAAGTTCCTTCCTAGTTAATAACATTTCCCCGACAGCGATGCTCCTGGTGGCTGACACACTCCCCAGGGTGGTCGCTGGCTGGGTCTGAGTGGCGATAAACCAGCCTGCCTTTCTCAGTAAAGGGTGGAGTTCCTGGTACCCACCCTTATCAGTGGTGCCCAGAGTCTCTAGGAACGGGGGTGGCTCCTTGGGTGGGTGGGGATGGAACAGATGGAAGGAGGGTCAGGAGGAGAGCTGAACGGGTCAGCGGGCCACAGCCAGCAGCAGGACACTGCAAGGGCAGCTGCGGACAGGGAGCGTGGGGGCACAACTGAGCCCACACATTGTTTCTTTGCTGCAGAGAATATGGGCATTGAAAAGGGTGCATTGTAAGCCCAAGAGGTCTGGGTGCAGGGCAGAGCTTTGAGATTTCTTGGGGTCCTGATTTCGGCCATGGGTGTTTGACCCTGGGTAATCAGTGATGAGGCCTCGATTTTCCAGTGTTGAGGTGATATCAGTGACACCCCACACCTCTGGGGGAGATGTTAACCTTTGACAAAAGCTTTAGTCTAGAAGAAATGGAGGGCAGGAGGAAAAAAGAGGGTCGGCTGTCATTGATGGAACACTTACCGTGTGCCGGAAGTGGTGGTCAGCATTTTACATTATCCTCCCAATATTGGAGAGATGGGTAAAGCTATTTTCATTTTACTGATGAAGAAATCAACACTCAGAAAAGTTATTTCCTTTATCAAAAGCTGCACAGCTCTACTGATTTAGAGTCTCTTAAGAGGCTGTCCAGAAAGCAAATAGTGTTGTTGCTATTGAGTTCCGGGTTTGAGTTGATTGAATAGGAGGGTTAAGCGGGATAGTCATTGCCACAGGGCCTGAGCTGCCAGGACTCCCTTCTCTCGAATCCTGGGGCTGCGTGATCTCAGCTCTGATGTCCCTGTAGAGAGCAGCCACCTCAAGTCTCCAACTGGCCACCATTTGAAGCAGCCTGGACCTGTTCCCCCAAATCATCCTGGGGAGGCAGAGTCGCCTAAGAATCCCACTCGCATGGGATTCTTTGCTGCAGGCTTGTGTTCTTCCAGCTCATGAAATCGCTGCAGGAACTGACAGCAGCAGCAGCCCGTCAAATGTCCCAGAGTCCCTGTCTACACCGAGAACAGCCCACCACATCAAGCTAGGAGCAAGCTGGGGGTTTAAGTGCTGCACAGTCTATTTCTTCCCTTTCTTCTCTCCCACATCATCCCCGCTTGGCATAGCTGCATGTGGCCTAGAGGACAGAACCCCACAGGGGAGGCCTCCAGCATTTCATTATGCTTGTCCGCAGAGACAGTCGGTAAAATATTTACCTACCCCTGTCTCCTACCCCTGTGTGTGTGAAGAGAAAATCTTAGGTTCAGCTGTGCCTCCCTGCTTCCCTCCCTCCTCCAGGGATCTCGGGTTGAAGGAGATCCCTGGTGCAAGGAGACAGTCGGTAAAATATTTAGCAAGATGGGAAAAGCCTGAAGACTCCATGAAGCTACAGGCTAGAACAGTGGTCTGTGTCTGCCAAAAGTCTTTAGCCTTTTCTTCAGCCCATCAATTCCTTTCTGGTGGTTTGTTTTGATCTCACCGGCAGATCTTAGCACACTAAAAGCCTACATTAAAATGTGCAGCCTTGAAGTATGAACAAAATGGAGATGGAGAAGCAGGATGATTATTTGTGGTCTAAGGGTGTGGTTGTGAGGGAAGGTTGAGGGGACAGTCAGTTATGGGGAAAAGAACAATAGTTTAGCTTTCTGAATCCCTAGAGGCCAAAAAGGCCCTTCCAAGTCATACAGCTTACCGAGTGGCCTATATGCCAGATCAAATGTTGAGGTTATTTTTTTTTCCTGCCATCCTGAAGGATCTCCTGCAAAGATTAACCCCTTTCTGACTAATGAGTTCTATTAAGTCACGTATCTCTTATAGCTGGAAAGTTCTTTCTGTGGAATCTAAATCTTTTCCATAGCAACTGAATCCCAAGACTTACAGTTTCTTTATGACTCATGGAAGGGGTGGGGACATCATTCTTCTAACACCAGTCAGTAATCACTGTGTTTAGCACTGCCCAGCACTGTGCCAGTCACATAGAGGAGTAGGTGGGGAAAGCAAGGGAGAGGGACTGGGAATTTGGAACATGAGAACCAAGCTGCCTCTGCCTGGGAGACATTTAGAATTCAGTCCCAGTGGCAGGGACCACACCTGGGAATTGGTACCATATAATTAGCTCCACTGTGGCATTTCAGGCTGCAGTGCTGGAATTTATGTTTCAAGGGCTCTCTCCCTTAGCTTTATCATCTCAGCTCCTTTAACCTCAGGCCTCACTGAGCAACATGTTTGTAGTTGTGTCCTTTCTCCTCCTCTTGGGCCTTGCCTGACTCATCTCCTGTCTAAGTTTCAAAGCCTCAACCCTAAGGAGGTCATGACTAATGTCAAGAATTCTTGGCAGTTCTGAGAACTTAAGTCCTCTGATAATACTTCAGCATCTTTCCCATTACACTCAGAGTGCTGTGGGTTGTATTCAGCTTCTGGTCCATTATGACTATCACATCTTTTTCTTTGTGATTATATATAACCCACAGTATTGTATAATAGCAAGAAAGACACAGCTTAAGAATTATAAGAACTGGGTACCAAAATGGGACTGGAAAAGTTTTGCTACTGAGCTTTGAATATTTTACTTGTAAGAACTGTTTATCTCACCTTTAAGACAGATATTCTGTATAGATAGAACTCTGAAAACTCAGTAAGAAAACAAACTTTCCAATTAAAAAATAGACAAAAGATTTGAACAGATGTATCACCAAAGAAGATATATAGGCCGGGCGCGGTGGCTCACGCCCCTCTAATTCCAACACTCTGGGAGGCCTAGGCAGGCAGATCACCTGAGGTCAGGAGTTCAAGACCGGCCTGACCAATGTGGAGAAATCCCATCTCTACTAAAAAAATTCAAAATTAGCTGGGCATGTTGGTGCATGCCTGCAATCCCAGCTACTCAGGAGTCTAAGGCAGGAGAATCGCTTGAAACTGGGAGGCGGAGTTTGCAGTGAGCTGGCATCTTGCCATTACACTCCAACCTGGGCAACAGGAGCGAAACTCTGTCTCAAATAAATAAATAAATAAAAGAAAAAGAAAAAAAAAGAAGATATATAGATGGCAGATAAGTACCTGAAAAAGGTGTTTGATATTATCAGTTATTGGGGAAATGCAACAGACCCCTTCTCTACAAAAATTTTTTTTTAAAAATTTGCCATGTGGTGAATCTATTAGGATGTCTGAATTAAGACAGACCATACCAAGTCTTGACAAGGATGTGGACTGGCTGGCAGGAGGCAGGGAATACCAAGGGGCATGAGGAAACTTTTGGAGGTGATTATGCCCATTATCTTATGTGGCCCTGGTTTCAGGAATATACATATGCCAAAACTTAGTAAATTGTACGTTTTAAATGTGCAACTCATAGTGAGTCAATTAATCCTCAAATAGAAATAGTTGCTAAAAAAAATAGTATCTCAGTTCATTGTGAAAGTCAATTGCATTCGTGTTTTTGAAAGTATTGTACATATGATTTATTCATTTGAGCAGGGAATTTTCTCTCTCTCTCTCTAAATATTAATGTTGGAACAGTGCATTAGAATCTCTTGAGATATTCCACCGGGCTGTGATCAGGGATGTTCCAGTAACCATCATTTGTTAATTGGAGCTCTCTGTGTAGAGGATTCTAGCAAATCTGGAAGGTGGTTTTCAGAGGTGTGAGGCAAGAGACCTGGAGGGTGAGCTAGGCTTTAGCAGCGTGTGCCTGGGGAGGGAAGGGGCTGCATGACTTACATCCAGACAGGCTGCTGCCTTCCAGAGGGTGCCCATCCTCAAGTTCAGCCCCAGTGCTGTGGAGGGTCTTATGCCTGGAGAATTCTCACATTGTCGTCTTCAAATACCAGTTTTTTTTAACACCCATGGGGAGGAGTAGTATTATTACACTTCAGGTCCCTGTTTTTGGCAATACCCTGGCTTTTTCTCTTGATCTTTGATTATCCCACTTCCTTGGGACGCCCGCCGATTGCTGCATGGCTTTGAAGAGTACCTGGTTTGCTTTGTAACACACTCTCATAGTATTTTCTTCTTTTTTAATTTTTAACTTTTTTTTTTTAGAGACAGGGTCTCACTTTTGTCACCCGGGCTGGAGAACAGTGGTGCAATCATGGCTCACTGCAGCCTCCAACTCCTGGGCTCAGGTAATCCTCCTGTCACAGCCTCCTGAGTAGCCAGGACTACAGGCATGTGCCACCATGACTGGCTAATTAAATTTGTGCATGTGTGTGTGTGTGTGTGGAGACAGGGGGTCTTGCTATGTTGCCCAAACTGGTCTTGAACTCCTGGCCTCAAGCAATCCTCCCGCCTCAGCCTCCTAAAATGCTGGAATTATGATCCTTCAAGATCATCCCCCACATTATCTGTTCCTGGTGCTGAGCACACTATTGTTAGGAATCTTGCTGGTGCTGCTAGTGGCAGGGCTTTGGATCAGTTTGGCTCCGAACCAGTTGGACCCACCATTTACTAGTGGTGACCTTGGTCTCGACCCATTACCTCCCTGGGCTCAGATTATTCATTTATCCAACTGTAGTAGCGTTGCCTGCCTTATGGGTGGCTGTGAGGATTAAGTGAAATAATGCAGTATGTCGATCAGCTAATAGGCGCTGAGCATGCTAGTTCCTCACCAACGCACAGCTGTACTGTACAATGTCAGGGGACAGTGGGAGAGGAAAAGAGCATTTGGTATTGTGTCTTGACTGTGACTTGAAGCCATCACGAAGCCGACTCATGATACAAAACACCTATGATCTGAACAAGCCATATTGCTAGGGGCCCAGTTACCTAACACTGCTTTTACTGACGGTTCCCTCATCCCTCTGAATTGAGCCTACTCTTGATGATGTCACCCCAAGTCTTCTCCAAAACCCCAGACATGGGTTTTGACATCTGCCCCTGAAATGACTGCATGAAAAGGCGATGGTGGTCCCAGGACAGAACACTGGTTGCTTACTGCACGGACACAGCCTCGGGTGACGCTAGTTAACCATCAGCGTCAGAGCAGTGCGGGAGACAGCGGGGAGTGACAGCTCTGCTCTCCTGCAACCCAGCTGCGTCTCGCGTGGCGGCTCTCAGGCAGAATCTGGAATAGGCTGATTAACTGGTATCTCAGGACACGATGGAAGAACTCAAAACATGCAAATCGGTTATGGGGCATAAATAGAGTTTGCTGAGCTCACCCCGGCAGCGTCTCGGCAGGCTCCGGGGCCCATTTACTGGGGCATTCGGGGCGGCGGGAGGCAGGGCGGGAGGCCATGCAGCTTGGAGCTCCCCACCTCCATTGGACGTGTGTGCCTCCCCTCCGCAGGGGCAGGACGCCCGCCCCGCGCCCGCCGGCCGGCACCTGCAGCTGGGGCTGCTCCCCCGCCCGCGCCACCGCGCGCACCCCCTCCGCAGGGCTTGGCAGCAGATGCCTGCTCTCTGGAGAGCGCTTCGCATTAACTTTCCCATCTGACATAATCATGGAGAGAAAATGAAGAGATCCCATTAGCGGCGGGCTGGCGGGCGGGAGAGAGCAGGGCCGGGGCCCGGCCGGGGCGAGCGGAGGGCGCCTGTATTTTTAGCCAGATGCCGCGTAACTTGCTGGCGCTCCCCGCGCAGCCCAGCAGATAACCGGGAGGGGGAGCGGGAGCCGGGCTCGGATTTCAGCGCGGGCGCCGGACGATGGCAGCGCGACAGGGCAGGTCCGGGCCAGACCCTGCGGTGAGTGCACGAGCTGTCGCGGTGGCCGGTCCGAGGCCGGGGCGCGGGGACCGGGGCCGGGGCTGGGGCTCTGCGTCCGTCCTGCGGGCTGTGGCTCCGTGCCTGGCTCCCCGGCGCCAACTTTCCCGGGCGGGTGCGGGCTCGCGCGCCGGGGCTGCCCTTCTGCTGCCGAGGCTTCTAGCAGGATCCAGAGGAAAATTCCTCTGGCCTGAAGGCTGCGGCCGCGGAGGGGCTGGAGCTGGGGCTGGGAGGCAGCGGGACCTGTGGCCGGCCCGGGAGAGGCGCACGGGCGGGAGCGTGGAGCCGCCGCCGGAGTGCCCCGAGGGGGGCCGGGCCCTGGCAGAGGCCGAGTCCCCTCACCCCAGGGGGAGAGCCTGGCCACGTAGATTCAGCAGAGGGGGGGAGATGCACGGCCTTGGTCTGGGCGGGCCCCTGGCCTGCGGCACGTCTGGCCCCTAAAACTCAGAAACGTGAGGCGCCCGAAGGCCCCCAGGTAGCAGAAAATGAATGGGGCAGAGGAAGGCAGACCTGTTGGGCGCCCTGGCAAGCCTAGAGCTCTTCGCCGCTGTCCCCTTCGATCCTCGCAGCCCCCTGGCAGGATCCCCATTTTAGCAATGGGGAAGTGGAGTTTTGGGGTCTTGGATGAGCACAGCATCAAGTGGCCAAGCAGCGCATCCCAGCCAGGTCTTCCCCAGCGACATCCCAGCCCACCCTGGGTGGGGTGCAGACAGCACAGGGAACCCCAGGGATTTTCCCAAGGTCCCGAGTTCGGGTTGAGAGATTAAGAGGGAGCCCAGCACTCCCGCTAAGGCGTCTTGTTTCCTCAATGACACCTTTGACTTGTTCATTTTATTTTTGCCAATGGTAGTCAGACTGGGGAGTCTGGAGACAGTTTGTAAAGCTGTAACAGCACACCTTTCTGGAAGGCAAAAGGAAAGACGCATAATAAAACACACACTCAGTAGGGCCCAGTGTTCACCTCTGTTTCTCCATCGTCAAGGGAGTAAAGGCAGGGCTACCCGGGTATGCTGGCTGGGGACAGCTGTCTTTCCTCATACCCCAGTGCAGCTCTCTGATTCCCCACGCACAAGCAGACAGCTCCACATCAGGGCTGCTGCCTGTCTTCTGGCTGGGCTGCAGGTCCCCCAGGAAAGGACCTGGAATCTCTTCCTGAGAGCTCTGACAGTGGCTATGTTAAAGAAACTGCATTTTGCTCCAACAAGACCCCTTGGGAAAGTGGTATTGCCTTATCACTGTTTACAGCAATTGGTATTAGCTCAGTTTCCATTCGCCTTTCTAGATAGGAATTTTGTACTAAAGATCTTGAGAAGGTCAGTCTGATTTGTTCTAGGGAAAACTTAGGCCACCCCAACCCCCAGAGAAGGTGTGAAGAGGCCCTGGGGTTCTCTCACCTGGGTCTGCCTGCCCGTGTTTCTGAACATCCCCTGCTCATGGGTGACAACATGTTGACATTCTGCAGTGTGTTTCCGGCCCCTCCCTCCGAGGATACTGGAGCCCCCTCGCTCACCATGTATTGCTATATTAGTATCTGCTCAGGAAGTGCAAGTTTAATAATAGTCTGGGTGTCTCAGGTAACCAGGATTCACCACCCTTTCAGAGCAGGCCTGATGAGAACTTAATTCCTAGGAAGAATTCTGTTCCCTTCCTTCTCTTCCATTCCCTTCCTCCTGACATGGGCACAGCCTCCAAACCCAGGCGGAAGGCTTTTCTCCAGCCAGAGCTGAACTGGAGAGGACCCTTATGAGCACTAAAAAATGACTAGGTCAGCACAGTGGTGCATACTTGTAATCCCAACATTTTGGGAGGCTGAGGTGGGAAGATTGCTTGAGGCCAGGAGTTCAAGACCAGCCTGGGCAACATAGGGAGACCTTATCTCTAGAAAAAATAAAGAAATTAGCCAGGTGTGGTGGTGCACGCCTGTAGTTCCAGCTATTCGGGGGAAGGGGATGTTGAGGCAGGAGGATCTCTTGAGCCCGGGACTTTGAGGCTGCAGTGAGCTATAATTGCACTGCTGGGGGACCACTCTGAAAGAAAGAGGGAGACGCTGTCTTGAAAGAAAGAAAGAAGGAAAGAAAGAGAGAGAGAGAGAGAGAAAGAAAGAAAAAGAAAGAAAGAAAGGAAGGAAGGAGAGAAAGAGAGAGAGAAAGAAAAAGAAAGAAAGAGAAAGAAAGAAAGAAAGAGAAAGAAAGAAAAAGAGAAGGAAGGAAGGAAGGAGGGAAGGAGGGAGGGAAGGAAGGAAAGAAGGAAAGAAGAAAGGAAGGAAGGGATATGATTGGCTCAGGAAGCCGTATAGCACAATAGTTAAGAAGATGCTACATAGACTCAAACCCTGGCCACGCTACATATTAGCTGTGTGACTTTGGACAAGTTACTTTTCTGTGACTTGGTCACTTCATCTATAAAGAGGAGATAACAAAACACCTGCCTTGTGACATTATTCTGAGGAGTGAGTGAATCAATTTATGTGGCATGTTTAAAACCTAGGGAGAGCTTTGTGAAAGTAAACTTGTTTTGTTTTGAAAGGAAGTTCAGGCACATCACATTGATTAGGCAGCAGGGATGCAGGCACAGCAGAATGTCTGCTGTGTGCAGATCCCTGAACACGCACACAGGTAGAATTAAATTAAAATGAAGCTGGAGACGAGGAGAGGAAGAGACACCAGAAGACAGCTTTGGTGGGGTGCACAGCAGAGGTGCCAGCGCCTCATTGGTGACCGGGGTTTGTGGACACGGTGGGTTAGTTTTCTGTATAGGATGCGCAGGCCTCCTGGCCTCCCAATCTGGGAATGGATGAGCCTTGGTCAGGTTTGTATTTTGTTGCTGTTGTTTTTCGGGTCAGTATGCGCTCAGGTAAATATTTTGAATGGAACACATTGGATTCATTGGACACTCCTCCTGCCCTGTTGCATTTGTCGGATGTACCCAGGACAGGTCATTGAATTGCAGCAGTTGGACTAGACAGATGGGTAGTAGGGACTTAGCAGAACATGATGGTAAAGATGAGTGTCACATCCCAACAAGGGCCATTTGCTCTATAGCTGAAATATTTCCTGGCCCTTAGGAAGTTCTCAATGAATACTCATGGAATGGATCCATGGGTGCATGCATGCACATATGACCCCTTTATAACACAATCACTTGATTGTTCAGATCAAGAGAGCAAGGACCTCTATTCTGAGTTATTGTTCTCTCTTTACCCTAGCAGGATATTGGTCTTGAAATAGGACCCCAGTAAATACATTGTAGAATTAAACTAAGTGATGTGTGGTTGCTACTGGGAGTGGCATCATTATCTGTAGTTCACCTCCCAGATGCCCTGAGGATCCTGCTGAGTCCTGACTACTCTACGTCTGTAGAAGACCAAAAAAAAAAAAAAAAAAAAAAAAAAAAGAAAGAAAGAAAGAAAGAAAAAGCTTTAGCAGTTGCACTTCACTGCTAACTATCTAGGTGACCTTAGCCAGTCACTTTACTTCCCCAGGCCTCAATTTTATCATCAGTGACAAGAAGGGCTGGAACTAGATGGTTCCTTTCTAGAGACCTGTCTTGGTCTGAATAGAGTGCTCAGGGACAGAGCCCAGACCTAGTGGGACCTCCCAGCATTTTTCCTCTGCCATGGATTAACTGTTTAATTGGCATGGGCATGTAGGCCTGCCCAGCCGCTCGCCTGTCAGGGCTGCCTGGACACCTTCAGGCTTGAAATTGCTGAGAACACCCTTGGGGTCAAGGGCAGTGGAAAGGCATAGACTTCAGTGGGGTACCCCTAGATTGAATCACCCCAAGTGTTTATCTGCAGAACTTGGGCAAGTTATTAACCTCTCCAAATCTCAGTTTCATCACTTCTAAAATGGGGATAATAATTATACCTACCCACAGGTTGTGATGAGAATTAAAAGATATAATGCTGGTAATACATTTGACCCAATGGTTGGTATTATATTTTAGTATTCTATTATGGCAACGACAGAAATGGTTTAGCCTTCCTCAGTCAAGTCCAGATGGGGCTTCCCTTACCCTCTATGTATGTGGTTTTTTTTTTTTTTTTTTGAGACAGAGTCTCGCTCTGTTGCCCGGCTGGAGTGCAGTGTCGCAATCTCAGCTCACTGCAAACTCTGCCTCCCAGGTCCAAGTGATTCTCCTGCCTCACCCTCCCAAGTAGCTAGGATTATAGGTCTGCACCACCACGCCCGGCTACTTTTTGTATTTTTAGTAGAGATTGGGTTTCACCATGTTGACCAGGCTGGTCTCTAACTCCTGGCCTCAAGTGATCCACCCGCCTCAGCCTCCCAAAGTGCTGAGATTACAGGAACCACCGCGCCCAGCCAGTTTGTCATAAATATTCTTCTTTGCTTCCTGGATTCAGTGCTTTGAACAGTCAAACAGTGTCATTAGCAGATATTGCGTCTATTTTTATCCACCCATTCTCAGGTTTTCAGCCTGAATCCTATTATTGTGCCATAAATGGTAGTTAATTGGTGGGAGAAATGTCTCTTTAACACTCTTATTCTTGGGGAATAATATAGTGTTTTTCCTAGTAATTGAATCTAGACAGACTTTCTGAATCAGCAGGCATAAATAGACATTTATCTGAGAGACTAAACCTTGACTGGGTTTTCTCTGGAAACCCAGCTCATGCCTAGAGAGCCAACAGTTTGATCTTCATTTCTGAAATATTTCCTGCCCCACAGATGCCTTGCTGAGGAACCTAGGATGTGAATGTCATGTGCTTTAGGTCAAGGGAGGCCTCGCCCTAGCAGACACTTAATGCTCTGGAGGATTCAAAAGAGATAGAAGACTTGGTCGCTGCCCCAAGAAGCAAACAGTTTGGCTGGGGAGACAAGACTTACCTGAATTAAAGAGCTAGAGAAAGAGATATTTTAAGTGCATTAAAAAAAAAAACCAAGCTCCTGTTTTGTGGTTTCTAGATTTAAAGATGAAATACTGAGTGTCTAAGCATAGTGTCATTCATGCAGGAAGTAGCCACCATCGGGGCCTTGAACAGAAGAAGGATTGGAATTAGCAAACCAGAGGGAGACAGAGCTTCAGGGCCCAGGGAGGAGGAACGTGCAGGCCAGGAGGTAGACAGAGCATGGGAATGACACAGAGGACAAGGGAGGTGAGAAGGGGCTCCTGCCGCCGTGGGGACAACGAGATGAGTGTGCTTTATGAGCAGGCAGCCACAGGGCTTGTACTTGAACTTGAGCTTACATCATAGAGGGCCCATGTGGGACCCGAGGTTGGGAAGGGCTGGCAGGAAGTCAGGATTTGGGGAAGACCAGTGAGGCAGGGATGGAGGAGGTTGGCTGGGAGGCAGAGGGAGGAAGCGGTACTTCTGCAGGCCTGGGGTTGTGGGCGGGGTTGGCGGGTGGTGTGGGGCAGCACCTGAATGTGGAGGGAGGACCCCTGTCCTGAAGGCTGGAGAGCCCTACTGCTGACACCCTGGGGACTCCCTGTTTCAATGGTGAAGACGTGAAGCGCTGCTTTGGGGAGGAGGATGAGAGTTCTATTTGGTCTTCGGCTGTAGATTTGGAGTCTTCTGTGTTCAAGGGTGTTCAAGGGTGGTCATCACTAGTGTGTGCATGAGTTTCCCATGGCTGCTGTAACAAATCACCACACACTTAGTGGCTTAACACTACAGAGATGTGTTCTCTCAACATCTGGAGGCTGGAGGTCTACATCAAGGCCTCCACAGGGTCACACTCCCTCCAGGGCTTCAGGGTCCTCTTCCATGAGCCTCCACCTCCCAGAGGTTCCTTGCTTCCTTGTGCATGGCTAAAGACACTCCAGTCTCTGGCTCTGTCTTCACATAGCTTCACCTCTGTGTGTGTGCATACATGTGTGTGCACATGTGTGTATGTGTATGTCCGCATGTGTGTGTGTGCACATGGGTCTCTGTGTGCACGTGTATGTGTCTGTGCATGTGTGTATGTGTATGTGTGCATCTCTTGGTGTGCATGTGTGTGCATGCATCTGTATGTGTGCAAATCTGTGTGTGTGTGTGCATCTGCATGTGTGCATGCACATATATGTGCATGTGTACATGTGTGCATGTGTGTCTTTTCCTTTTCTGTCTTTTATAAGGACATTTTTCATTGAATTTAGGGCCAGCCAAGGTAATCTAGGATGATCTCATCTCAAGATCCATGACTTAATTACATCTACAAAGACTTGTTTTTCAAATAAGGTCACCTTCACAGGTTCCAGGGATGAGAGTGTGGACGTATCTTTTGGGGGACACCATTCAGCCCACTGCAGCATGTTTTTTTTTTTTTTTTTTAGGAGGGCACATAGAGGAAGGAGACAAAGTGCCTGGGTGGAGAGGAAGCCACTGTGGGTCTTCTGTGGGAATGGCGTCACATGCTTCTCCCATTTGTGGCTTGTCACATGACCACTCTCACGCCTTCAACTCAGCCTTGTATGCAACTATGCACCAAGCACTATTTATTTCCTTTAAGCATCATGAAAAGGGGACAAGAAAGGCTTTACTCTCCCCAGCTTACAGATAAGGAAATAGAAGCCGAGGATGTCTAAGTACCTGAGGGCACTCAGCTAGACCCAGTGGAGTGGCTCTGAGTCTAGGCCACCGGCTCCAATGCCTGAGGACTGGACTTTAATCATTACATTTGTCTTTGTGAGTGTGTTAGCCTGTTCTCACACTGCTAATAAAGATGTACCCGAGACTGGGTAATTTATAAAGGAAAGAGGTTTAATGGACTGATAGTTCAACATGGCTGGGGAGGCCTCACAATCATGGCAAAAGATGAAGGAAGAGCAAAGGCATGTCTTACATGGCAGCAGGCAAGAAAGTATGTGCAGGGGATCTCTTCTTTATAAAACTATCAGATCTCATGAGACTTATTCACTATCATGAGAACAGCATGGGAAAAACCAGCCCCCATGATTCAAGTACCTCCCACCAGGTCCCTCCCAGGACATGTGGGAATTATGGGAGCTACAATTCAAGATGAGATTTAGGTGGGAACACAGCCAAACCATATCAATTAGTAAACTTTATTTTATTGTCCTCAGCTCTCACCCTCTCTGGCTGTCACTCATCTTTAAAGCAAACAGATGTTCCTGGGGGCAGGGTCTGAGCTGCACGGGGTGGGTGACGTAGCACCAGCTAAGGAACAGAAAGGCTTCACTCTCATTCAATAAATCTGGTGGGGGGCACCCGGTGTTAAAGCTGAGACCAAGCTGGCTGCAGAGCTGGGAGGTTCAGCTCATGAATTTTGGAGTCACACTGCCTGCATCTGAGTCCCAGCTGTGCCTCCTCCCTGCTGTGGGATGCTGCACGAGGCACTTCTGCTCTCTGTGCCTCAGCCCACTCATCTGTAAAATGGGACTCTGCAATCCTACTTACCTCTTGGGTATTTAAAATTAGGATAAAATGCACATGTGTGCGTGTGCATGTGTGTGAATATATATTATTGTCATCCTTTGGTATCCATGGGAGATTTCTTCCAGAACCCACTGCAGATACCAAAATCCACAGATTCCTCAAGTTCCTCATATAAAGTGATAATGTGTTTGCATATAACCTACCCACATCCTCATATATACTTTAAATAATCTCTAGATTACTTATAATACCTAATGTAAGTGTTTTGTAAATAATTGTTATACAGCATTGCTTTTCTGTATTACTTTTTTTTTTTTTTTTTTGAGACAGAGTCTTGCTTTGTCACCAGGCTGGAGTGCAGTGGTGCGATCTTGGCTCACTGCAACCTCCACCTCCCAGGTTCAAGTGATTCTCCTGCCTCAGCCTCCTGAGTAGCTGGGACTACAGGCGCACATCACCACGCCCAGCTAATTTTTGTATTTTTAGTAGAGATGGGGTTTCACCATGGTGGCCAGAATTGTCTCAGTCTCTTGACCTCGTGATCCACCTGCTTCGGCCTCCCAAAGTGCTGGCATTACAGGCGTGAGCCACCACACCCGGCCTTCTGTTAGTATTCCTTTTTATTTTAGTATCGTTATTTTTATTTTCTTTTCCTGCAAATTTTCCATCCACGGTTGGTTGAATAAATGGGTTTGACTGTATATGTAAAGTGCTAATAATGGGGACAGGAGGATTGCTTGAGCCCAGGAGTTCGAGACCAGCCTGGGGAACATAGTGAGACCCCATCTCTAAAAAGGAAAAACAGGCAAATAAAAACACAAAACACAAAACAGTTCCAAAGAGCCCAGGCTTGGTTCCTTTGGTACCTGCATTCATGACTCTTGGGGCCAGGGACCTCTGTGATATTGCAAACTCTTCAGCAAGACTGTGGAGCCCCCGAAACCTCAGAGCAAGGAGACACCAGGCTGGGCTGTGCGCTTGCCATTGGAATGGGCTCCCTCTCAAAGGCTGATTCTTCCTGAGTCCAAACCAAGAACATTTGGTTATAAAAATACCGAAAGGGGACTAGGCACGGTGGCTCAGGCCTGTAATCCCAACACTTTGGGAGACCAAGGTGGAAGGATCGCTTGAGCTCAGGAGTTTGAGACCAGCCTGAGCAACACAGTGATGCCCTGCCTCTATAAAAAAGTTTAAAAAAAATAATTGGGCATGGTGGTGCACACCTGTAGTCCCAGCTACTTGGGAGGATCTCTTGAGCCCAGGAATTCAAGGCTGCAGCGAACTGTGCTTGTGCCACTGCACTCCAGCAGCCTGGGTGACAGAGTAAGACTCTCTTAAACAAAAAACCACAGGAAAGGAGGCCTGGGTGTGAAGGCGGTTCACCCCAAGAACAGTCCAACCAGGGGCTCTAGGGCTCCTGTGCACACCTGGTGTCACTGTGGGCACCAGGGTGCCACATCAGAGGATGCAGGGGCTTCTGCAGGGGCCTGGGGCTTGAATGGGGCGGAGAAGTCATTAATATACCCAGGACACTCAATGCCTGTTGTTTTTCCTCACAGGCCGATGCTGCTACCAGCTTTCTGAGAGCAGCAAGATCAGGTAACTTGGACAAAGCTTTGGATCACCTGCGGAATGGGGTAGACATTAACACCTGTAACCAGGTAAGCGGGATGGAGGCAGGCCTGTTGTCTCTGAAGAGTAGCTCTTGCGTGATGCCATTTCCTGAGAGCTTTGAAACTGCCTCTATTAACCTTTTCCCAGTGGCCTCAAAACTCCCCCATGGCTTCTGCCTGCAGAAGGCCCTAACCTTGCTGTTTCCACTTCTGCCGTGGCCCAGGGCCCCACAGAGAAGTGCTGATGCCTGAACAGTGTGGGCGAGGCCCGCATAGATCCCCTGCAGTCTCCTCGCTTAGAAGTTCCAGTCAGTCCCTGCTGTTGTCTTAGAATATGTGGCCTTTGAATTGGGGCAGGAGGAAGAGCCTTTGAAAGATACTGTGTCAGTAGGGACGTTCAGTCTCCTTTGTCCACCGGCAGTCTGTGTGGGTTCTCGGCTAGCCTGAGAAGAAAGTCGGGGAATGAGGCCCCGCTTTGGTCAGGTGCTGACAAAGGCAGGTGGGCTTGGGTTGAGGGTGGCGGGGCTGGCACAGAGGCTGGCACTCCAGGGCTCCTGAGTGACACAGCTGAGCCTTAGCTTCAGGAGGGGCTGGCTAGGAAACAAAATGTGTTCAGGTTGGGTTGGAGGGCAGAGACTCAGGCTTGGAGCCAAAGATCCAGGAACTGACTGAATAGAGAGGAAATGACCCTCCAGGAAGGGAACAGGTGTGCGGTTTGGGCTTGTGGATTGGTGACAGGTTTTGTTTGTTTGTAGATACTTGCCTGCCAATTAAGTTGTTTAGTTACACATGCTAATTGTTTCTAATTTAGAATACACTTATCCATTGCGACCTTTTTAAAACCATCTTAGCCATTAAAAATGTGTTCTTAATTGTGGTAAAATATACAGCATAGAATTTCCTGTCTTAACCATTTTTCGGCATACGGTTCAATGGGATTAAGTCCATTCATATTATCCTGTAACCATCATCCATCTCCAGAACTCTTTTCATGTTGCAAAACTGAAACTCTGTACTCTTTAAACACTTACGCTTCATTTCCGACTACTCGCCAGCCCCTGGTGACCACCCTTCAACTTCCAATCTCTAGGAATTATTATAGGGACCTCACAGAAGCAGAATCCTGCTATATTTGTACTTTTGTGACTGACTTCTTTTATTTAGCATAATGTCTTCATGGTTCCTCTGTACTTTAGTGGCTTGTATGACTTTTCCAAGCTAGCAGGGCCAGATTTTCTGAATGTAGGTTAACTTTTCCATGGGCCACATGCCTCTGTCCTACCCCCTCATCTACAGTTTCCCTACCCTTCCTGCCCCTGTTTAAAATGCAAAATACCGTCTGGTGCAGTGGCTCACACCTGTAATCCCAGCACTCTGGGAGGCTGAGGCGGGCAGATCACCTGAGGTCAGGAGTTTGAGACCAACCTGGCCAACGTGGAGAAACCCCATCTCTATTAAAAATACAAAAATTAGCTGGGCGTGGTGGTGCGTGCCTGTAATCCCAGCTACTTGGGAGGCTGAGACAGGAGAATTGCTTGAACCCAGGAGGCAGAGGTTGCAGTGAGCCCAGATCATGCCATTGTACTCCAGCCTGGGTGACAGAGCGAGACTCCATCTCAAAAATAAAATAAAATAGACTGGGCGTGGTGGCTCACACCTGTAATCCCAGCACTTAGGGAGGCCGAGGTGGGCAGATCACAAGGTCAAGAGTTCAAGACTAGCCTGGCCAATATGGTGAAGCCCTGTCTCTACTAAAAATACTAAAATTAGCCGGGCATGGTGGTGCACGCCTATAGTCCCAGCTACTTGGGAGGCTGAGGCAGAAGAATTGCTAGAACCCAGGAGGTGGAGACTGCAGTGAGCTGAGATCGCACCACTGCATTCCAGCCTGGGCAACAGGGTGAAACTCTGTCTCAAAAAATAATAATAATAAATAATAAATAAGTAAGTAAATAAATAAATAAATAAAATGCAAAGTACTACCTGCCCCTACTCCTAGGACTGAGACCCCATTTGGATTAAGATGGTCTTGCAGTGGCAGAAATTCACAGCTAAAAGATCAGAGAGAATGGAGCAGTGTGGTGTGTGATAGGAAACAGAAGTAGGTGTGTGATAGGAAGCAAAGCCTCTGGCAGTGCACTTTAGAGGGAAAGTGAGGTATGTGGACCTGACTGGAATTTGCAAACTGGATGAGGGACCAGGCCCTCCACCCCTTTTCTCATCCCTCCACCCAGAAATGCCAACATCCACATATCCACAGCCCAAAGGACATTGTGGTGGTTGTAACCAAGCATCCGCTCAGGCTGACCTTTGCACAGCAGGTTGAAAGTCTGAGCCCATTTTTTGATGCCAAGAGGTGGATGCAGCAAAGTCTGGGGGCAGGGTGAGGGTCCTGGTGTGAGAGTTGTTCGGGAGACAGGGTCTGGGACCTTCTTAGCACCACACCTCCAAAAGCAGCTGCACAGGCTCCAGCTGTGTTGCCCCAGCCCCCCATAGGCAGGGGGATTGCTCAGTCTCTCCACCTGGGATGTGTTCTTGGGCTTGCAGAGATGCACACCTGGAGGCTTTCTTTGTTCTTGCTATGACTGGAGAATTGCAGATGTGTTTCTCTGCAGTGCAGGTCTCAGTGGAGGTGAATCACACCTTCAGAGGCCTTCCAAGGGTTAAGATTTTAGCTGTCAAAGGAATCCATTCAGCTAAAATGGGGACAACTGAACGTGTGTGAGACTTGAGCCAGGACTCATTTTCTGTGTGAAATTGGAAGATTTTGATGCCACCCGGGGAATAGCTATGTCCTGATTGGTCTCCCGTTGGAGATGCCTTGGTGTAACTGCCTTGTCACTCTGCCTTCTCTCCTCAGAGCACCTCTTCGGTTCATTTTGGGCTCAGAGAGCAGCAAGCACTGAGGCATTATTTGCACTTTATTGACACCATTTCCGATCGGCTCAGCGCCAGTGACAAGTGGCTGTCAGCCCTGCTCGAGGTTGAGGGGAGGCTCCTGCCTCAGACTCAAGACTGCAGTCCTGGCTAAGCCTGGCCTCTCTTTCAAAGAGGATACTGCTGCAAGTTAGGCAATGAGTGTCAGAAGGGAACGAAAGGATGCATCGAGCGCAAAGCCCCTTGCTGCTGGTTAATTCCCACAGCTGCCAGATGTGGCCCTGTTGGTCCCTGTCTTATGGTCTATGGCTGAGCAGGACAGGTAGCTGCGGGTGACTGCGCCTGGAAAGGAGCTGATCAGGGTTCTCTGAACCTCATTCTGGTTGCACAGGGCAGTTTGGTTTTGCTGTTGGCGGGAGAGTCCTGGTAGTGGGGGAAGGACTCCAGTGACTGAACCCATGCCTGCATGAAACCCACGAGTGCACCCAGCGGGACGATCCTGCATCTGCTTAATGTGCACAGGGCCAGCCTCTTAATGCTACTAGAGCTTTCTGCTCTTTAAAACACGCATAAAAGCAAGCTGTTGTCCCGGGGTCATGGCAAGATAATTTGCTTTCAGCTTGAATCTTCTGAGCTGATGGACTGTGGTGGTGGTAACAGGGCAAATACTTATCCTTACATAAGTAACACACTTTCAAATAGTATGTTTTTGTGGAAAGAATGCATACTGTTTGCCATAATAGGAAGTAATTAAGTAGTGTAGAAAGAGGAACTCTTGGCTTATATAAGAGACGTCTGAATATTCAGGGCAGTTCCTTGTTGCATAGACTGTGCCTACTAATGTTCTATCATCATTATCATTACCATGTCTACAGGAAAGAAGAAATTTATATGTAAGAACACACACATGCATGCATACATGAGCCCCCTTATATGAATGCCAATTTTAAAATGTATTGTTTGCACTTTAGATGGCTGTGTCCAATGTACTTCCTGTGCATCTCCACATGTATATGGAGAGCTGGGCTGAAGGAATAGAATAATTTCATTTTAAAATCATGGTCCTTATCCACTCTGAACTGTAGTCTATTGGCAGTGACAGCTATTAATCAAATAATGACATAAACAGATATGCATACCAAAAACTATGTTAGGAACCATGAATGGAAGGCAGAGAGTATATGAGAGGACTTCCTTAGAGTCAGAGGTCAGAGAAGGCTACCATGAGGAAGAAACAGCTGAGCTGAGGGAGGAGCAGGGGCAAATGAGGTGAAGCGAGGGAGAATATGCTGGTCTTAGAGAGCAGCCTGTGCAAAGCCCCAGAGGCAGGGAAAGGAGCAGAGGGTTGAAGGAAGGCCAGAGTGGGCGCAGTGCAGACAGCACGAGAGGCCAGGCGAGGTGGAGCTGGGATCATGCTGGAGCTTACAGGTAGGGGCGAGAGTCACAACATTCAGCGACTGAGACAGGGACATAAAGATGGGAACAGGAGACACTGGGAACTATGGGTGGGGGAGGGCGGGAGGAGGGCATGGGTGGAAAAACTAACTATTGGGTACCGTGTTCACTACCTGAGTGACAGGATCATACGTCCTCCAAACCTCAGGGTCATGCAGTACATTCGTGTAACAAACCTGCACAGGTACCCCCGAATCTAAACTAGAAGTTGAAATTATAAACAACTGGGACAGCGTGCCCCTGGGCCAGAGCAGTGTGTGTGCATGCATGTGTGTGCTCACCAGCTGCACCAGACATTAACCCTATAGTTGCTGACTGAAGGGAAGAGGCCTGAGTGGGGGACAGCAGCCAGAGCAGCAGGGATGGGGTACTTAAGAGCCTGCAGCAGGCCGGGCGCGATGGCTCATGCCTATAATCCCAGCACTTTGGGAGGCCAAGGTGGGTGGATCACCTGAGGTCAAGTGTTTGAGATCAGCCTGGCCAACATGGTGGAACTATTTAGTCCCTACTAAAATAAAAAAATTAGCCGGGCATGATGGCAGGCACCTGTAATTCCAGCTACTTGGGAAGCTGAGGCAGGAGAATCTCTTGAACTCAGGAGGTAGAGGTTGCGGTGAGCCGAGATCAAGCCACTGCACTCCAGCTTGGGCAACAGAGCAAGACTCTGTCTCAAAAAAAAAAAAAAAGCCTGCGGCAGTGGCCACTGACCTGGAGGAGTGGGGCATTTCAGCATTTAACACCTGCGCAGCTGTATTGCCGTGTCCTGGTTGAATATACCCCCCTTGCAGAAGCCACATGAAGGATTCCAGTCTTTCTCCCGAGCATAGAGGAAAGTGAACCACAGATTCAAGCACAGGAGTGACGTGATTAAGGGTGTGCTTTAAAGGGTCTCACTGGCTACCTCATGGAAAACAGGTGGAGGGCCCAGTGGTGCAGTGGGGGAGCCTGTGTGTGCCCAGCAGCACCGGAGGGATGTATGGGCAACTTGGATGAGGGTCATGACTGTAGAGATGGAGCAAAGCCAAGCAGGCTTGGGTGATGGGTTGGATGGGGCACTGAGGGGAAGGAGACTTGAGAATGACCTTCGGAGGACTGGCTTCCATGGCAGGTGGGTGGTGGCACCATCCGCTAAATGAGAGATGTTGGGAGTGGACCGGTGTGTGGAAACATGGGGGAGGAGTCAAAAGCAGAGCTGTGTCCAGATCCCGGTAAGGAGGCTCTGAGGAATCCGAGCAGAAATATATAGTAAGCAGTTGGATATTTGAGCCTGGAATTCAGATAAGAGGTCCAGCCCAAAGATAGATATTTGGAAGTCATTCAGCCTTCGAGGAAGTCAAGTGCTGGCGGGGGCTGATGAGAGCAGGGAGGAAAGGCATGTTGAATATACTCCCACTCGCCTGTGTGGGGTCATTCCACAGCACTCATTAAGCACCCACTCTGTGCCAGGCCTATTCTAGGCACTGAACAAGACAGACAAAATAGTCTGCGTGCTGGTGGCCTGTGCGTGCTGGTGAAGGAAATAGACAATAGCTAAGAGGATGGGCACATACCTGAAGTCAGCTGACGGGAGACGCTGGGGAGGAGGAAGGTCAAGGTGCCTATTTCAGTGGGGTGGTTGGAGGGCTGTCTAGGGAGACAACTTTTAAGAGGCCTGGAAGAAGTAAGGGAGAGAGCCATGTGGTTTCTGGGGAACAGCATTCTTGGGAGAGCAGAAAACACGTGCAAAGGCCCTGGGACAGGAGTGACAGTGGTTTGCTTGGGGAACAGTGAGGCTGGAGTTGAGTGATGGAAGGGAAGGTGGTAGGTAGTGGGGTGGGAGGAGTGCCTGGGGCCAGATCAAGGAGGGCTTGCATTGGTGAGGGTTTAGATTTTGCCATAAGGGTGAAGTCATTTGATGGTGTTACACAAGAGATGCTTATGCTGATGGAGGTTTCTAAACAATTGCCCTTGCTGCTGTGTGGAGGACAGACTCGGGGCACAGGGACAGGAGCAGCAAGACTGGTGAGGAGGCTGGTGTGGGGGGCAAGGTGGAACTCCGTGGTGGCTTTGAATAAGGGGGAGAGAAGAGAGGTGGGGAGGCCAGAGGACTTGTTGCCCAGGCTTGGAGTGTCATCACCTGAGATGTGGTGGTCTCAGCACACATTTTACCGGGGCCACTTATGCAGCCCGGGACTGGGTCATTTTTGCTGCTGGAGCAGCCACATAGCAATGGGTTGGTAGATTCCATCTCAGCTCAACAGCCACTGTGAAGACAGCCCTGATCCGCATAGCTTGAAGCCATCCCTGCCTTTGTGATGTGTCAGTACCTCTCTTAAGGCTTAAGCCTAGCCGGCCCCACTATGTGGCATGGTAACATTGAGCAGGTCTTCCCTCTCCTGGTGGGCTCCATGCTGCAGGAAGGCAAAGCCCATGACTGGGGACTCTTGTTTCTCCACAGCACCTGGCATAGGATGTGTCCTATATTAGATGCTCTGGCATTTGTCTTCATAAATGGCCACATAATTGTGCACAGACCAGTATTAGCTTCACATGCTCAGTTTCCAGAATTATTGTTAGATTGATATCAAATCAAATTTTTTTTCTCATGGAGACTATAGCAATACAAAAATACTTTCTGGGATGAAGTAACTGACTATATACATTAATGAGTCAACCACATAAAATAAAACTAGAAAAGACCAGTGCCAGCCTGTGTCCCCTGAATTGCTACAATTGTCAGATTGACGTGGATGCTCCACTGGGGGCTGTGAGCTGGAATCCCAGGGGCAAAAACCTCACGGTTTTAGTTGTCTGCTCTATTCCGATGACGCTGACACTTGCTGGTTCATTTGGCCTTCCTGATAGGAAAGAAAGAGCTTGAGGCTCCAGGAGATAATTTTCCATGAAGAGGAGAAGCCTTGTCATCTGCGACTCAGTGTAAGGCAGAGTTAAAAGTGAGGACTTCCCAGAGCAGCCCAGGCGCCGTTGGTCCTCTTTGCCTGTCTCATTTTTCTCTATAGTGCTTGCTACTGCCTGCCTTCATATGCATGTATGTGTCTGCTTATTTTTGTCTTCACTAAATTGTAGGCATCTTAAGGGGAGAGGGCTTTGCTTTCCTCATTGCTCCATATCAGGATCCTGCTTAACCTGTAGTAGGTGCTCATAAACTCCGTTGACAGACTGAATAAAAAAAAAAAAAAAAAAAAAAAGCAGCGATGTTGTTTGCTGTAGCTATGAATGGTGAAAGCTTATATATTTTATACTTAGACCACGTAGGAACTAGACTAAGCACCATCACTTTGTAAGAGCCTTGTGCAATCGTGCATACTTAGGATAATGACTCCTGCAATAAGCACGGCTCAGATGCTGACATTAGCCCCACAGATCGAGTATTTGGCAATATTTGCTGCAGCGTCCAGAAGCTCGACCATCTGAATGATCACAAAAGCATAAACGATTTCCAGTGCAAAAGCCCACTGAAAGCACCTGAAACCATGCCAGTTCCCCGGATGTGCCCTAAATTTCCACATGTGCATTAGGAAGCCCTATTATTGTTGGGCTCTTGTTTATCTTGAAGGTAAAGGGTTGCCGGCATTAGGAATAAATGGAGCACCTATAACAATAATTTCTGCTACAGTGTAGTATTTTCTATAGCAGCCAAATGCCAAGTCTTTTGATCAGGATTTCTTGGGCTCCAGTGATGGTGGTAATTATGACCTTTCCACGCTATAGAATCTTAGGGCTTAGTGGAACTCACGGCATTCAATTTTCATTTTATAGCTCAGGAAACTGAGGTCTAGAAGTTACTTCTGAATATCTTATGCTGTATTACTTTGGATTTGGTGAGTTGGGCTTAAGAAGTCCAAGATGAGGCTGGGCGCGGTGGCTCATGCCTGTAATGCCAGCACTTTGGGATGCCGAGGTAGGCAGATCACCTGAGGCTGGGAGTTCGAGACCAGCCTGACCAACATAGAGAAACCCCATCTCTACTAAAAATACAAAATTAGCTGAGCGTTGTGACGCATGCCTGTAATCCCAGCTACTCGGGAGGCTGAGGCACAAGAATCACTTGAACCTGGGAGGCAGAGGTTGTGGTAAGCTGAGATTGCACCACTGCACTCCAGCCTGGGCAACAAGAGCGAAACTCTGTCTCAAAAAAAAAAAAAAAAGAAAGAAAAAAAAAGAAGTACAAGATGAGGCCAGGCACAATAGCTCACACCTGTAATCCCAGCACTTTGGGAGGACGAGGCAGGTGGATCACCTGAGGTCAGGAATTCGAGACCAGCCTGACCAACAAGGTGAAACCCCGTCTCTACTAAAAATAAAAAAATTAGCCGGGCATTGGTGGTGGATGCCTACAATCTCAGCTACTTGGGAGTCTGAGGCAGGAGAACCACTTGAACCTGGCAGAAGTTGCAGTGAGCCAAGATTGCACCACTGCAGGCCTGGGCAACAGAGCAAGACTCCATCTCAAAAACAAACAAACAAACAAAAAATCCAAGATGAAATTTCTCTGCTCATTCATTTATTCTGCAAACACGTATTGATCAATTACAATGACCTGTGCACCATGCTAGAGACTAGGGCTAACCAGGACGAGTAAATTCATGCCCTGTTCTCAAAGAACTCGGAGGCAGGTAAAAGGTCCAGCTTGTAGATAAAAGATTACAAATTCAGTATTGTAAGTGCCATCCTGAAGGAGTACAGGAGATGTTTTTGTCCGTGTAATCATCCATTCAACAAATATTTTTTGAGCTGTTCTAATGTTCCAAGAGCCAGCCAGTCAAAGATGAGCAGGTCCCGGGACCTGCCCTTACATCGTTTCTGGTCTAAGGGTAATGGCTGGCCTGCTAATGAGTCAGAGAAAGGTCGTGAAGGAAGGAGTCTCCTAGTAGAGAACTGGGAAGCAGGAATTGCTGTGAGAAGGAACGGACTGCAAAGGCTGGAGTGCCAAAGGGCACTGGGGCAGGGGGCAGTTTGGTGGAGATTGGGGTACATGAAATGAAAGAGGGTGAGGATGGTGGTCGATCCATCTTAGGAGGTTAGAGCTAGATCTGTATAGATCTAGAACCTGGCACCTTTCTCTGTCGTCGTTTTTTTCTTAGGAACTGTTGACAAGCATAGAAAAATGTATTAAACTACATAGCTCTCTGATCCTACCTGCACCCCCAAAACACACAGAAAGCCTTCCTAATATGGTGGTGTTGTGGTATTAAAGCTTCTTTAGACTTGCTGCCTTGGTGCAGCTCTGGAATAGTGATGAGGAAGAGAAAATGTTTCACTGGAGCCCTCACCTGGGAAATGAGTGTTCTGTGTTAAATAGTTAAACCAGATATGCAGCTAGGTGCCCCTATGCCTGGCACCTAGTGCCTGCTCCACCATTAATGCTCACATTACCCTGAGAGTTGGTTAGAGCAGGTGCTTGACCGGGGAGGCTGGGGAGACTCAGAGAGGTGAAGAGCCTCAGAGCCCAGGACTGAGACGCCCAGCCCAAGCCTCTGTACTTACTCAGAGGATGGATTTGACACTGCGCAGCAAGCCTGTTATTGCTCTGGGTGATCTGCCCCAGACTGATTTCATTTTCCCTTCCTCTGCAACCAAGGAAGAGCTAGTTGACCAGTTCAGTTACATAAAAATCTTCATTTGTAGTCACAGCAGCGACATTCCGTGGAATCCTAGGGACTAGGCAAAGGGTGACTAGCACCTTCAGGAATGATCGGAACACAGTGCAAGGAAAGCACGCTCTCTAAACTCCACTTTATGCTTTCATTGCTCTAGGAATTTAGAATATGAAGACCAGATGTGATCTTCATAGTGCTGAGAGACTAAGAAAAAAGATAGGCTTGTGTGTGGTTCCATGAAAGTGCATTCAATTCTGCAAACTCTTATGCACCAGGCTCCATGCTAGGACCTGATTACCAAGGTGAGCAAAACACAGGATCTCAAAAAATTCAGGCCTTTGGGATAGACAGACACAAGCGCAGATAAATGCAATTCTGTGTGATGAGGGTCTTGAGAGAGTTATCAAGGGCCATGGGAACATGGCCAAGAAAGCAATCCACTTTTAGGGGGCTGGAAATAGGGTACAGTGTGGCAAAGAGAGCGGACAGGGAAAGTCACAGGCAAAATGACACTGGGTCGGGGCCTTGAGGAAGATTCGCCTCTCTGGTTGTTAGAGGAAATGCTGAAAGCAGATCCCATGGTTGTGATGAGACTAGAGGAGGAATGAGAATTGGCCGCGATTGTTTGCATTCGACTGTGACTTCTTTGGTGTAAATCCTTTCTGTCCGTTTTGACAAGCCTTGGCTCTGATTTTAACTCTCTTACGTTCCCCGAAACCACTGTTAACAGTTTATATGAATCTTGGCATATTTTTTTCTGTACATGCAAAACACATGGCTTAACTGTTTTCTGCAAGCTGTTACGTTGTCTTATTCTTGGAATTGTGGAATTCAGAGGAAACTAGAAGCTCAGAGCAGTTTTGTCATTGCAAAGCAGCATAAATTGAAGGCTGGGAGGTCATATATAAGGACAGTTTTAGAAGTCCAGGGTTCTTTTCTCCTGACCCCACTGCCCTTCTTCTGAAGGTCTGGGTCTTTTTTTGTTTTGTTTTTAAAAAGAATACCAAGATCTCGGGCATAGATGCTCTTTCTAGTCCATAGGAGATATTCTTAGCTGCTGAGCTGCATTTCAGAGTCCCATTCTCTCATTAACTCAAGCTCACACTTCCTCCTCCACCTTCCCAAGGGCCTATCAACCTCTGCAGTTGATGTGCTGCTGAGCTACAGGATTTCTCAGAGCACAGGGCTGCTGCGAGTTCTGTACAATCAGAGTAGAAAGAAGGTGAGCTGAGGTTGATTCATTTCCTTGCAGAGTTCTAAAATCGTTGTGCATTCCTTTTCTTTAAGGTAATGAGAAGGATTAGAGTGTTTTTCCTCCTCATGAGTATCTAGCAAACTGTGAATCCTAAGTGCTACCTGGGCAGGAAGGCTAAAGTTAGATTGCAAGAAAGCAAACAGGGAAAATGCTCAGAGGCGGTCGCCTCCCTTTCCATCTGCACCACCTCTCTCTGAGTTTGTGCTGTCCTCTCAGTTTCTTCTCTTATTCTGTCTTTCCAGCCCCTAGGCAAGAGACAGGTTTGCAAAGGAGATCAGGTGTGACTTTCTACTATGGTTATGGCAGTTGCTTCAGCTCTGCCTGGCTTCTGATTCATTAGATTCCAAGATCATGTATTTTTAGCAGACCTTTCCCACCAAGCGGTCTCTGGGGAGCCATAAACTATCTGGGTTAGAAACAGGCTGCAGGTGGTGTGGCCCCACAGAACGAGAGGCCTGCCCTCCAGAAGCGGTCTCCCCCATCAGCAGGTTTCCCTGTGGGTTGAGGGATGTTCTCTTAGCGTGTTTGATTGCACTCTGGGGTTTCCATCCTGGAGTAATATCACAACTCCAGTAAAGGTCGTGCCTCACGGGTCCTTTACAAATAGCACAGATGCACAGCCACTCAGAAGGATGAGGCGGGAGGATGGTTTGAGCCCAGGAGTTCACGACCAGCCTGAGCAACATAGTGAGACCTTGTCCTACAGAATAAATAAATAATTTAGAAATTAAACATTAAAAAACAAATTAGCCAGGCATGGCCCTGCACCTGTAGTCCCGGCTCCTCAGGAGGATCGTCTGAGCCCAGAAGTTCGAGGTTGTGGTGAGCTGTGATCTCCCCTGTGAATAGCCGTGGTACTCCAGCCTGGGCAACATAGCAAGACCCCATCTCTAAAAGCAAGAAAGAAAAAAACCGGCCA
Source organism: Theropithecus gelada (assembly GCF_003255815.1). NCBI lineage: Eukaryota > Metazoa > Chordata > Mammalia > Primates > Cercopithecidae > Theropithecus > Theropithecus gelada. The sequence continues at coordinate 40,700,028 of NC_037676.1, read as the reverse complement.
GGCATAGTGGCTCATGCCTGTAATCCCAGCACTTTGGGAGGCTGAGGTGGGCAGATCACAAGGTCAGGAGATAGAGACTATCCTGGCTAACATGGTGAAACCCCCTCTCTACTAAAAGTACAAAAATATAGCTGGGCGTGGTGGTGGGCGCCTGTAGTGCCAGCTACTTGGGAGGCTAAGGCAGGAGAATGCCGTGAACCTGGGAGGCAGAGCTTGCAGTCAGCCGAGATCGCACCACTGGACTCCAGCCTGGGCGACAGAGCAAGACTCCATCTCAAAAAAAAAAAGAAAGAAAGAAAGAAAGAAAAACCAGCACAGATAGACGTAATTATAACTTCATAGTGGCTGTGATTCCCAAATGTGTAGAAGCCCCAGTGGGCCACCTGTCCCCTACTTAGACCCCAGAATTACCCCCACAACATCACTCTTCTCCTGCACAGCCTCTGCAGCTCACCACCACTCCTCTTTACCTCCCATTAAAAAAATTGTTTAGTAGTTCCAAATCTACAGAAAAGTTACAAGAACCATACAGAGAATTCCTGCCTCTCTGGTGTCTGCATTCTCTACGCCCGTTCTCCTGCACTTCCTGTCCCTGTCCATCTGTCTATAATGTAGGACGTGTGACATGATTCTGCACATCCCCAGATAGTCCAGTGTATACCATCCAAAAGTAAGGGTACTTTCCCACATATCCATCCCACGTGCCTGCCAATCTGGAAATCAACATTGATGCAACACAACCATCCAATCCACAGATTCCATTAAGATTTTGCCAACTGTCCCAACAATTTATCCCTCTCTCTGTGCCTCCTTCCCTCACATCTCCCCACCCCTTCCTCTTCCTCTTTCTGCCTCACCTCCCTTTCCTGCTCCCCTCCCTCCTTTCCTTTCTCTTTCTGTCTCTCTGTCTCTGTCTGTTTTCTCTCACTGCCTCTGTTCCCCTCCACCTTTTTCTGTCTCTCTCTGTTTCAGAAATCTCTCCAGGAAGATATTTTGCATTTAGTTGTCACGTTTCATCAGCCTCCTTCCATCTGGAATAGGCCCTCAGCATGCCCATTTCTCCTATGTTTGACTGTTTCCATGCTGTAGTTTGAACCTCTGCTGTCTGTCTGATGCTGCCTCATGGCCATATGGCCATGCTTGACAGGAATACCGTAGAAATCATGCTCCCTCCCCACTCCTGGGGATGTTAATCTTGATCACCCAGTAAAATTGGTGTCCGCCACATTTTTCTACTGTAAGTTCACTGATTTTCCCTTTGTAATTGATCAGTATTGTGTTGGGGGAGGGATATATTTCAGTCTAAAGGGATCCACTGATGGGAGCCCATTGATGACATCTGCCTGTATCAGCTACTGCTATGGTGGCTCCAGAGAGTGATTCCCCATTTCCATCATGTCTTCTACAATTTTTAGCTGGCGTTCTACTAAAGGATAAGCTTTTTCTTCTCCCCATTCATTTATTTTTTCTTTATTTGTGTAGACCTGTTTGGACTCATGGATCCATCTTCCATTTGATGGGTTTCAACCTGATACTCCGATGACTTATTTTAACGGTCAAGTCTAAGCTGGGCCAATAGGAGTCCTTCCCATCAGTTGGCTTCTTCATCCTTTGACATGTCCTCCTCATTCCTTGAGCATTTTCCTACTTTCTGGCACAAGGTGCCCCAGGCTCATTTTGTACTTGCCCTGCCCCAGCCCTGGCTCAGCGCTTCTCCAAAGATCCCTGGTTCCTATTAGTGGAGACAGCACTTAGACACCAGGGTCCGGTCCCCAGTGTGCCAGTTGCTCTGGGTTGTCATACGTCTGTGTGCCTGCATGTGTGCATACACGAGTCTGTTAACTACATCTACAGCTGTCTATGTATATATATTTTACGAATCAATGAGATCACGCCAATATTTTTTCAATTCCAGCCCAGTGCTCAGAATTCTTTCTAGCCTTTCCTTTCCCCATGTTTGTACAGTCCTTCAGACAGCGGGAGGCCTGAATGCCACTGATGCCCATCCTCCTTAACGTATTCACTGACTTGTTTGCTCAGTGTGACAACCCCCCAACCACTCCATTAGCTGTCCTCTTTCTCAGACCCCAGACACGCTGCTGCCCATGCCCTGCAGGGCACCTCTCTGCTCACTGCCCTATAAGGCCGACATCACTCCCAGCTGGGTGGGGAGGGAGGGAGAAGGATGAGAAGGGAAGATGGGAAAGCATCCCTTCAGCTTTGATTTCCTTTCTGTTTTGGTTGAAATTTTGATGTAGGCAATTTGAGGAAAGAAATCAAAACTTATATAGCTCTAGTAATTTTTTAAATGTGTCTCAATTCATTTCCTCTTCCAGCCAAACCATCGTGCTGTCGCTCCTTCCCTTCCCATCATCCGCTCTGTTTCCTGTGGCTCCATGGTCTTTGCATTGCTTTCTTCCCTACTCTTTCTTTCATTCTCATCAGTTTGAGAATTTGGAGTAAGAATGGCAGTCACTCCAGTCCTTCTTTTCCTCTCTGTAACTCCAGTTTAGGCTCTTCTCTCCTACTCTGCTGCAGGGCTGCAGACCTGCAGATATAACATATTCTGTTGTGGTCTCACTCCACAAACAAGGACCAATAATAGAGCAAAGTGAGAGGTAACACACGTACAGGTTGGTTGCTATTTGGGGAATTAAGCTTCTGTGACATCGAGTATAACACTTGCTTGTTTATAGCGAACTCAACAGAGAATCCAGATTGAATAGGAAACTGGGATATGAAATATATCCCACTAACCTAGGATATTAAATAGAAACATCTGCTATGTAGACAGCTTCCTCCTTATCACAAGCAAGATCTTCTGACCGGATCTTTACTGCCTGCATGGGTAAATGTAAAAGCATCTAGGCATTTCTTTTCTCACCTTTCATTTTATTCACTCTGGGGTCCTCAGACTCCTTGGTGTCTCTGCCACTGCTATTGGGCCTGTTTTTTTCCAGGACTGCAGTGCCTTCCATCCCCATAACATCTTCCCCTGGCCAGTGCTTCCTTGCCTCTGGGCCTGGCTCGACCAATCATTGGATAGTAGCTGTTGATGGATGCAAACGTTGTGTTTCCCGAGTGTTATATGAACATGTTTCCTAGGTTCTCCAGAAATACAGCTCAAAGAAAGGGAGTGGGGGTCTGAGCAGTGAGTTTCAGGAGGTGTGGGGTGGGGAGGTCCTCAGTCACAGGACACAGCTGAAGCTGCCTGCTCCATAGAGACAGGGCCAGCCTTGTGCACAGGTGAAATAAACAGCTGTGTGGAAAGGAAGTGTGAGGGCTGTGTATCCTCATGGGAATGTAGGCATTTGCTTTTGAGATGTTCTTGCAGTTTTGCAGAGACACCAAGGCCTTTCTATTTCAAACCGTTCCCCTTCTCTTGACAGGCAGAGTTAAATTCCCTGTGTCTCCTGTATTCATACACTTGGAAATCAATTAGTGCAATTGGGGCAATCAGAAGAGCTAAACAGAGGAATCATTTAACGAGAACAAATGTCTAGAATTGTGTATTTTGCCAATGGAATTTCTCACAGTTGGTGCAAGAAAATACTCCAAATTGAATCAATCAGGCTGAATGTGACTTTTTTCTTCTTCTTCGTAAAAATGTTAAAAGAAACATAGCCAGCTGAGGTCTCCTTCCCCGCCCATCACACAGATCCCTTTTCAGAACAATTCTGTCAATTGACATCTCACCTGAAAAAGAGCAAAGGCAGACGCACAACTCCAGGTGTGTGTGCTTGGCATGAAGGTTTTTGCCAAAAAGAGCCTTAAAAGGTTATCTGCTGTGTTAGGACCATTTGGAAAGAGATCATAGGGGGCCAGCTGGCCTTAAGGGCTCAGTACAGGGAGTATGTAGGATGCAGAAGGCTGCAGAGAGCATGGCTCCTACCCTGACGATGAGAAAAAGCTCAATAATCTACAAAATGGTCATTTTTTCCTGAACCCATCTCATGCCTGCCTGAGGCAGTAAGGCAGCCGAGTAAACAGAAATTCAAACAGAAGCCAGGCTCTCTAAGAAGCAGGCCACATAAATCACTTCAGCTTTGGCAGAGGTCGGGAAAGAGTGGTGTTCACCATACAAGCCAAAATCTTTTTTTTTTTTTTTCAGATAAGGTCTCACTCCACCACTCGGGCTCAAGAGCAATGGTGCAACCATAGCTCACTGCAGCCTTGAACTGCTGGGCTCAAGGGATCCTCCCACCTCAGCCTCCCAAAGTGCTGGGATTACAAGCCACCACACCCAGCCACCAAAATCTTAAAAGTTCTTGAAGGCCAAGTGTCGGCTGGTGTGTCTGGAACAGGCTTTTCTCCATGGGCCCCCCATGAGAAGTATTGGGATATGTCAGGAGCCAGATGAGGCCCCCTCGGCAGCCAGGTGTGCAGGAGGTGACCCCTGGCTATTCAGGCAGGGGTGGAGGGAGGAACGGACATGAAGCTTTCACTGCTTCTCCAGATCTTTCCCTGGTGTGAAGCAAAAACAGACCCTCTCACCTTTATTTTTATTTTTGAAATTGTGGTAACATTTATTCTGAGAATAAAACAGGCCTCCCGTACCCCACTCCTATGGGACACTCTGAGAGGAGGGAAGCCCAGTTCTGGGTGGAGTGGGCTGGAAGCCCCACCCATCTGTAAATGGGACTCCCAGGTCCCTGGGGGTGCATGAGGTGAACAAGGCAATTGCTCTTCCCCACCCACCCAGCATCCTCACCTGCCCTGTCCCCATCCTGGGGACCAGAGATCCCTGCATGGCCAGGAGCCAGCCCAGCCTACCTGTAAGAGCAGGCCTGTTAACCCAGTGCTGTCCGGGTGTGGGAGGCAGTGCCTGGCCCCAGGCTGAAGCCCACAGATCTGCCAGTTGGGCCTGGTTTGCACCTGTATCCCAGGGGACATGGTCGAGCAAAGATCCGTGTGTCAGCCCCATAGGCCTGAGCTGGCTTATCCAGCACTCACTGCACCCCCAACTCAGGAACCTTAATTTGAAGTAGACACTGAGGGGTAGTGATTACATGAATGTGTATATAGAGTGCACGCATATAGAGATACACCAATCCTTAGACTGTTCACCTAGAGGAGGAATAGAAACAAACTGCCTCAGCCAGGGGAAGGGTAGGAAACATTCCTGCCAACAACTTGCTGCTGCAGGGAAGGTAGGAGCAGCCACCCTGGGACTCCTAGGGGAGGGGCTGGAGATTGTGTTGGGCCCGGGATTCTACACCAATAACAAGCAGGCAGCTGGACGTGGTGGCTCACGCCTGTAATCCCAGCACTTTAGGAGGCCAAGACGGGTAGACCACCTAAGTTCAGGAGTTCGAGACCAGTCTGGCCAATATGGTGAAACCCCATCTCTACTAAAAATACAAAAAATTAGCCAGGCGTGGTGGCAGACACCTGTAATCCCAGCTACTTGGGAGGCTGAGGCAGGAGAATTGCTTAAACTTGGGAGGTGGAGGTTACAATGAGCCAAGATCATGCCACTGCACTCCAGCCTGGGCAACAAGAGTGAAACTCCATCTCAAAAAAAAAAAAAAAATCAAAAATCAAAACAAACACACAAAAAAACAAGTAGGGGTCGGCTACTGCTGGGGGAGGAACAAGAAACTCACACCCAAGACCAATGCAAGTGAGACAGGTTTTGCTGCCACAGAGAAGGGGGAAGGATTGCTAAACATGGAAGAGAAATCCCACTTTGGAGGGCCAGATGTACAGAGCCTGCCTAACACTGAAGCTGGAGCACAACAAAAGAGAACATGCTCATTACTACCAGCCTAACATGTTATAATAAGCAAGAGCAGGCCACTGCTGGGAGAAGAGTAGGAGCATGGAGAAAGACTGCATTTAAGGCCCAGGCATGCAGGATGGCTGGAAGTTGAGGGAAGTCAGGAACACTCACACAAAAAAAACCCTGGCACCTCAGCTCCAACTCAAAGTTCAAGATAACCACAGTCTACCTTTATAAGAATGTGAAGGCTGTGGTGCACTGAAAGTAACAACAAAACTCAAACTCAGGTCAACCCCTAAGATTGACTCAGCTTTCCCACCTCCATGCTGACAACTTCACAGAAGAAGAGGCATGTTCATTTCCAGCCATAAAAACTATTCACCTCAGTCTCTACTGCTCTTCTATGCTTGATGTCTGACACTCAACTAAAAATTATCACACACCAAAAAAAAAAAAAAAAAAAGAAAGAAAAAAACAATGAACTATTTTCAAGAGACAAAGCAATAAACAGAATCAGACCTAGAGATGACCACAATGTTGGATGTTGGAAGTATTAGATGGACTTTAAAATAACTATGATTAATATGTTAAAGGATCTAGTGGGAAAAGTGGATAACATTCATGAGTAGATGGAAAATTTCAGCAGAGAGATGGAAACTATAAGAAAAAGTCCAATGAAATGCTGAAAGCAAAAGACACTTTCTCAGAAATGAAGAATTTCTTCAGCAGGTTCATCAGTAGACTGGACATAGCTAAGGAGAGAATCAAAGAACTTGAAGATGAGGCAATAGAAATAATTCAAATTGAAACAAAAGAGAGAAAAGAAGGGGGAAAAAACAAACCAAAACAGAGCAGCCAAGAGCTATGGGACAACATCAGCTGGTCTAAAACACATGTAATTGGAGCTCCGGGAGGCAGTATCTGTAGGAAAAGGACTCTAGTGAACTGGTGTTTTCCTCCAGGAAAAGCCATATGGTTAAAAAATGGCCACAAGTTGTTATTGCTTTTCTCCCCAGCTTCTAATTTAGTGAAATCATTTACTCTTATATCCTTCCACTTCCTTCTTGCTTATCTTCTACACCCTGTTATTTGAGGGAAGAAATGTGTGATTTATCCACACCCCCAATCCCCTTTAACAGCCTGTCTGCCGTTTGGCTTCAAGAAAAGTGGCTGTGAAGGTGAGAGGGAGTCACCAAAAAGATTCAAAGCAAGTCTCAGCAAGCTGCCTTTTAGCAACCAAGCTAACTTAAACTTGATTTAGCTAAAGTAAAACATGATTCTCAGTTTTGAAGAGGTGGTAAATTACAGTTCATCTCTGTCCATAGTTACAGCTAAGAACAAATAGCTCACATAATTTGCACTCCTCCTCCTCCTTCTCATTTGAGCAATGAAAAATCTGCTTAAAGAAAAAGGAAGTATTAGATATGGTACTTATCCACGAAATGCTCTTTTGGATATCAGAAGTGGTCTCCTGTATAAACTAGTTATACATTTAATAAGACAGCTGTACAAGCTCCTTTGTGTGTGTGTGCAGGAGGTTCGTTTTCAGATGTTCAGCAACTTCCACTGCTAGATGGTGGTGACTTGTGGCTGTCACCACCCCTTAGGCAGGTAGACGCAGCCATCTACCTACTAAGACCAATTGCTGGAGGAGAGGTGCTGCTGGGGTCTGGATGTTTGTGCATCTCTTGTATCCAAATGCTTGGGGAAAGGAAGAGGAGGTTACTTGCTGAGAGAGCTGGTAGCATATTTTAGCTTATGGGTTTAGAATCTAAACTCAGACACGCTTCTCATCTTGCTGTTGTTAATGAACTTGCAACCCTGTCTTTGTGCAGGTGGGCTCCTCTGCCTTGAAAAGGCCTCTGTGAAGCTTTCTGGGCCTTCTTGACAGAGCAACTCCTTTCTCCTCTGTGCCACCTCTACCCCTTTACATGCTGTTTGGGACCTTTTTCACATGATTTTGCGTTTATTTTTTTATGCATCTGTGTTCCCTACAAAACTGAGTACTTCAAGGGAAACAGTTTGTGTTTGATTCATTTCTAGCACAGGGCTAGACACGGACTAGATTCTCAATAAATACTTGTTGAGTTGGGTTAAGTAATTGCTCAGCGTTTGATGGCAACAGTGCCCACACCTGTGTTTGAGACAAGTGCTTCTGCAGTCCCGTCCCCATGTGGTTTTTACAGGCATTGCATTCCCAGGCCATCTTGCATCTCTCTCATGAACTGTGCCCAATGGGGTTTGATTCAGTGGCCCTGCTGAGAACAGTGGATTCAGATCCCCATAGTAATAGACTTGGAAGTGATTTAGGGTGACTATGTTAAAGACAAATTTACACTAAAGTGAGAAAACATTTTTCAAAAATCATAAAGAAGACGGAGGTCACTGAGCCAGTATCTGGGATGGAGGGAGAGTGCAGCTCTGCGAGAGGCAGGCCTACTCAGGAGGCCCCTTTCGTGGCAAGGGTCCTTACTCTCTGCCCTTTGCGAGGGAAGCGCGGGACCCAGGAAGGGAAGAAAGGGGATTTTCTGCAGATCAGGGCGATGAATAAAATCCTAGAGATCAATTGCCGAGGTCACATCCATTCGTTAGCTCTAAACTTCATGGAGACCAGAAAAGGGAAGACATGCTTTCATCATCTGATAAAAAGAAACACAGTCGTTTGGGGTTTTGTTTTGTTTTTTTGAGACAGAGTCTCTCTCTGTCACCCAGGCTGGAATTCAGTGGTGTGATCTCTGCTCGCTGCAACCTTGGCCTCCCAGGTTCAAACAGTTCTCCTGTCTCAGCCTCTTGAGTAGCTGGGACTACAGACGTGTGTCACCACGTCTTGCTAATTGTTGTATTTTTAGTACAGACAGAGTTTCTCCATGCTGGCCAGGCTGGTCTTGAACTCCTGCCCTCAAGTGATCCAGCTGCTTCGGTTCCCAAAGTTCTGGGATTACAGATGTGAGCCACCGTGCCCAGCCAGTTATCACAGTAGTTTTTAGGGGGAAGAAAACCAAAACTCTTTTTTCCTGGGAATTCCAGGTTGGTCCTGTGTGTGGGTGTGCCCTGGAGAGGCTGTGTGGCTTCTGCCAATCATTTGACTACTCTGGGCCTCAACTTCCTCAGCTGCAGATGAAAGGGTGGAGTTCAGGGACCTCTAATATCCCTTTTGAGTCCTGCATTCTCTGGTCAGACAGTATATCTAGAATGCCTCCAGATTGAAATCCTGACATTGGCCTCAAAGAGCAGGGGCCGGCCGTCCCAGAGCATTAGCAGCAAGCATTAGCTATTTTCTTTCCAGGCTTGCTGGTTTTGCGGCTTTGATGCATTCAGGACCCACAAATGCTCATCAGAGCGACTGTGCTGCCCAAGTAAACACTAAAACCCCAGCCGTCAGCACCGAGTCAAGGCTGGCTGCCGCTGTGAGTCAGCTTCCCGCAGTAAGCAGCCCGCGGCAGCTGCCGGACTGTCACTCCAGCCGCACCCACAGCCACAAACACCACCCCAGTTCCCAAGCAATCACAGGGCATCCGCTGTCAGCACCAGGAAGCTTCTTGAGAAGGTTGTCGCTGGGTTGGAAGAGCGCTTGCAGAAATGCTGTGTGCTGCCTGAAAAAGCTCACCCTGCTCTGAGAAGGAGCAGGGACTCCTTCCTGCCCACCCACCCCAGAAAAGAGTTGCAAGATGGCAGAAGCAAGAGTGACTCCGGGCTACCAGCGCACTGGTCACTCAACAAATTGCTTTGCAGTGAATTTTTCTTGCAAATCGAGGGGAGGGGAACTGGTTTCTGCCTGCCCAGTGCTCTCTCCCCTTCTCCTGGATTCCCATTTGGCCCTCAAGCACTTTCTCCCTCTCTATTACCCAGAATGGCTCTGACCTAGCTTTCTCTGATAAACTCATTCACACCGGGTGAGAAGAATCCACACAGCTTTGGACCCTTCAGTGAATGGTGTGCAAAATCTGCAAGAGGAGGAAATCTAATGGCCAGTGGTCATTTTCAGGCATTTGCATGAGGAAATATTTGGTAAACCACCCTCTCTCCCCTACACACACACCCTGGCAAGGCTGGCTGTGCTGATAGGCAGGGGTGTAGGGCTGCCCTGACCTACATAGGAGATAGTTAATGTTCCCTTTGCAGCCCCCTCTCATTTCTCTAACATCCAAGGCACCTGTTATATTTTCTCTGTCCAAGGCCCCCACATAAAAGAAGCATTGGACCCCTTCCATTCTCCTATCGTGACTTTGGGTGACTTTCCTCTGCTAGTTATGGCAAAGCAATTTGCCTAATCTGTGAATGGGCTAATGCACTCCCACTCCCATGTAGAATACTTGTGTTTGAACAAGAACCTCCTGAAAATGATGCCCTGACACAGTGGGAGAGCTGGAATTTGAGGAACGCAGGGTGGGGCTGCGGAGATATTTGGGGACATGTGAGTCAGGGACCCCACACATCATACCTGCAGAAACCAAGCCCTCTGTCTAGGTGGCGAGGATCTATTTCATGAGCTGGAGCCTGCAGTGGCTCTGAGGCCTCCCCTGGAAAGGAACAAGATAGAACAGAATTAATCAAAACGGGAGGCCAGGAGGAGGAGGAGGAACAGGAGAGGAGGGGAAAATTGCTAGTGGGGAAGGAGGAGGACAGGAACAAAATAAAAAAGCAGGGGGTGGAGTTTGCTCACTGACTAAAATCATTTTCTATACGGAGCCAAGATCAACTCATCTGTTGGAATTGATATTTTGCTCCTTCATGTCGTCAGACTTATTTGTGGCTCCGAGTAGCACTCCTTGATGTCAGCTTTTGCCAGAAAGTTTCAAGACCTTTCAGGGCAAGGATCAGAAGAGCAGGAAGCATGAGAGTGATACATAAAACTTGAGCTTGGCTGCCTTCCATAAAGCACAGTGGCAGCTTCACCAGATGCAGCTGGAACTTTAATTGGTTAAATTTTAATTGGTTCTGCTCTTGTGGGCTAAGGGTTGGGCAGGGAAAATGTTTTTGTTTGTTTGTTTGTTTGTTTGTTTGTTTGTTTTTGCTTTGCCTAAAGCTTAACTGTCAGCCAGGCTTCTTTGGTCACCTTTGAAATTATAGGATGGCAAAGGGGCTATTTTATGTTTTATATTTATTTTTATTTTTGAGACAGGGTCTGGCCCTGTCACCCAGGCTGGAGGGCAGTAGCAGGATCTCAGCTCACTGTAGCCTCAAACTCCCGGGCTCAGGTGATTCTCCCACCTCAGCCCGCTGAGTAGCTGGAACTATAGGCACACACCACCACACCTGGCTACTTCTGTGGGGTTTTTTTTTTTCTTTTCTTTTGTAGAGATAGGGTTTTACCATGTTTCCCAGGCTGGTCTCAAAATCCTGGGCTCAAGCAACCAGGCTGTTTCAGCCTCCCAAAGTGCTGGGGCTACAGGCATGAGCTACTGTACTGGGCCAAAGGGGCTATTTTAATACTGATTTTTCTATTGAGGAAATCTTACAGCTGGGTGGTTGGTGGTATTCATTTCTCATATGAGCTTGCTTCAAAGTTTAACATCTTATCAAACATATGTCTATTTCTACAAGCGTTTAGGATGCACTGGTGTTACCACTTTGCTTTTCCTGGTCACTGCTGTGAAAATTAACCAGGAGTTGAAGCTACATCATTTTAATTAAGTGGGCTGCCTAAAGCCTGGCCTCAACCTGAATTTCAAGGTCACCATGGGTCTTGTGAGAGCTTCCTGCATAATTCCCATCTGGGAGTGGTGAGCCAGTTCTTGCCCTTCCTTTCCACCTCTGCTCTGCTGTGACCTGAGGCGTGAAGGGGAGGCTGGGTGGCCTTGCCCTGTGCCCTTTTCAACCCCTAGACACCCTCCACTCCTTCCCTCCAGTGCTGCGAACACCTCAGGGCTGGGAAGGGGCCTGGGCCCCCACTGGGACCTGCAGAATGCACCATTTGACTAACCATCCCATTCCTGCCTCTCTGCTCTTTACAGAATGGGTTGAATGGCTTGCATCTGGCCTCTAAGGAAGGCCATGTGAAAATGGTGGTTGAACTTCTGCACAAAGAAATCATTCTAGAAACAACAACCAAGGTATGTCTCACAGGGAGTGGGGGAGCTTTGCATTGAAAATTCAAGTTTGTGAGTCCTTCCTTAGAAATCAGTCCTTCATGAGAGAACTCAGGCATGCATCTGAATTTCTCTTATCCTTCCAATCACTTTCTATTGATTCTTTGAATCCTTGAAGCTGCCTGAAACAGACCCCGTTTCCAGAAAGATTCAGTGGGCCTTTATCCTCATCACTAGGTTACATATCTAAAACTACAGCCCTTTCCTGGTTGCTCTATGCTTTCTCAGGGTCCTTGACTCTAACTCAGTGTCCAAGGGCTCTGAAAGCGCCAGTCAGGTGCCTGGAGTTGAATCCCAGCAACGTACTTCACACTGCAACCTGGGACGAGTTACTTGGCCACTATGAAGCCTCAGCTTTGTCTGTAAAATGGAGATTATAATGCTTAGTTGCAGGGTTGGTATGAAAATTAAGTGAGATGGCATACATCAAATGCCTGGATGTATTTATTGGATGGATGTATTTATTGCTTATTGGATCTATTTATTGATTACTGATGTATTAATGATTATTGATTCCTATAGTAAGGAATCAATAAATACTGGTGACCATGTTGTTGCTGAGGGTTGTAGACAAGAATCCAGATCTCTTTCATTTTTCCTTCTCCAGCAAGTCTTCCTTGTTCAGCCCCAAACTGATTTCCTCTCCTCGCTAATGACCTGGAACAGCATTCTCTTTCACGAGGAGGCGTTTGGCATGGGGCGACGTCAGGCATCCACAGTAATGTATTTCACTCAATTTCAGTAGATTATAAACACCAGTGACTCAACTTCTGAAATCCCAGAGTCATGAAATTGATACGTCTACAGATTGCAAAATAAGTTTCATTTTTTACCTGTCACGCATCTTATTTATCAAACAGGATGCAACCAGCAATTAAAAATAAAACCAAACAGGCTGGGCACAGTGGCTTATGCCTGTAATCCCAACACTTTGGGAGGCCGAGGCGGGAGGATCACCTGAGGTCAGGAGTTTGAGACCAGCCCAGCCAACATGGCGAAACCCCATCTCTACTAAACATACAAAAATTAGCCAGGCATGGTGGCGCAGGCCTGTAATCCCAGCTATTCGGGAGGCTGAGGCAGGAGAATCGCTTGAATCCAGGAGGCGGAGGTTGCAGTGAGCTGAGATCACGCCATTGCACTCCAGCCTGGGTGACAGAGACAGACTCCCTCTCAAAAATAAATAAATAAAATAAAACAAACAAAAAATCATCTCCATTTGCTAACTCAAGTATTGTCTCCCTAGTTCTTGTTTTCTCTTCTCCTCCCTCCTCTGTTGCTGGGATTCATCCTCCTCCTTTCCTATGTTTTTCTTCTGGAGTTCTTTCCCCGCTAGCCTCTTATTTTCCATTTGGTATTTATTACACGTGATCTCACACACAGCCTCAATTTCAGTTCCATGCAGCAAACAGTTTGCTGCCTCTCAAGCAGAGAGTGTAGAAGAACAATACGTAGAGAACAGATATAATTTATGGTTATGAAGTGAACTACCAAAATATTATGAAGGTAGAATCATTTCTCAGGTAAAATTCTGTAATTTTCATGTCATTTCCTGAATGTGAAAAGATCTTATTGCACTTTTGGGTAAAATAAACTGAATTGCTCTTTCTGACTGGATATGGGGTATTTTTTCCCCAAATTCTATGTCAAATTCCGATTGTTCCCACCCTGCTTCTTGTGTGGATGAAGGATGAGATTATTTTCTCTGCACACTCCCACGTACCTGGCTGTGAGCTGCGTGCCATCTGACCTGCCCCGCGTGTGCCGGAGCGGCGCCTGCCCTGGCGTGCCTTCAAGGGCTGCGGAAACACGAGGCTTCAGTGCTTTGACTATTTCCGAATCTCCTCCCCAGGTTGTGATTTTGCAAGTGAACACTTGGTGTGTCTTTTTTATTTTTAGAAATTTTCTAAGCCAACGTGGCTTTGGAATACCATCCAGAGAGAGAGGGGAAAAAAAGGTGGAACTGAAACCGTGGGCTGGGGAAGAGTCACAACAGATTGGGGACTGTGATGGGGCTCCCAGGCAGCAGAAAGATGAAAAAAAAAAAGAAAAAGAGTAAAAAGCCAAAACCAATTTAGATTCCTAAAATGTACTTAGAAATTTTAAAAGCATAAAACAAATGCATTCTCTCCCCATCCTCCTATCTCCAGCTCTTAAAGACTGGAGCTCGGCACCTAAGCTGTTAATGAACGGGGACAGCTTTCATCTCCACTGGAGAAAAGCCTGCTCTCTCACTCGGGTTCCCTCTCCCCCTTCCACTTGCATTCACCCAGCACCCATGCAACCTTCATCCCTGCTCTGAGCTCTGTGAGCCCCTGAAAACAGAGAAATTGGATATTTGTGGAGCAAAATACAGCTAAGTGATTTTTCCTGCTCCTTTGAGGCAATGTTCTTTCATATTGAGGGAGGGGCAGAGGAAACAGAGGCTCACACATCCCTTTTCCTGTGACTCCCACGACTTAGGCCAGGGGCCTTCTTGAGCCTCATAATGTGTGTGTATAGATAGGGGAAAGGAGGTCCACTTCCAGAATTTTCCCTGTGTTCTTATTGCTCACTTATGCTGCCCTTGGTCCAGCTGGCTTGAACCAAGATCCATAGCCAGGGTTCCACCACTGATGAGCTCCCCCAGACAGGGGGGCCTTCCCCTCCTCGTGGGGTAAGGAAAGCTCTCATATCGCTGGATTCAGGCAGGAAGGCTCAGATGGAAAGAAACATTTGACGTGAGCCTCTTGATGTCTCCGTGGCCTCTGTGCCTCCATGCTGGCCCGGGCCTGCTGTGCTTATGCCCAGGAAGCGTGTGACCAGTGAATGAAAGGACCCAGGATGTCTCCTTCTTTTCCATGGGAGCTCAGAAGATGCTACTTGGAGCTCAGCGTCCTGGTGTCTAGAAAAGTTTCTGGTGCCAGCAGCCCTGCTGCATTTGGTACAGCAGGTGCCAAGCCTCTCAATGGAGGCTCTTTGGACTTCTATGAAAAATTATTAATGAACTTCCAGACTTTCATATCTGGCATTTATTCTCCAATGGATACTTTTCCCAGGCTGGTCTTGAACTCCTGGACTCAAGCAATCCTCCTACCTTGGCCTCCCAAAGCACCAGGATTACGAATGTGAGCTGCTGTACCCAGCCCCAGGCTTTATGCTTCAATTACCAGGCAGAGTACAAGAAATAGACCTGGGCTGCTTCCCAGGCCCCAGGGCGGCCTCATGGGCCTGCCTCCCTGACCCAGGAAAGCTGGGTCAGCAGCGGCTGGGGGGCCACACGGCTGGGCCCTGGGCTGCTCTCTTCCATCTCAGTGAGGAAGCTTTTCCTCCAGGTGACAGATGCCACCGGGCAAGGTCAGAGTCCGAAGTCCCTGCCGTCAGTTCTTAAGTTTCTTGAAATGGATTAGTTAACGATTATGTAGTTTAGTAAAAAGAACTACATACTGTCTAAACTCTAAAAACGAGGTTGTTTGAGATCTCTGCTCCTTAAGTAGTGCAGGGACAGATGGGTCCGACCATGGACCCATTTTCTGCACCCGCCCTATTTGACGGAAGCATGGAATGGAGCCTGCCCACCCCTGCCCCCGAACTCCCTGAATGGGGGCGCAGGTGCAGGACACCCAGGGGAGTCCACCCCCAGAGGCAGTGCTGACATTCTGGTCCAGGACCCCCGGGGGCTGGCAGGAGCCTGGCTGGAAGGCTGTGGGTATCCCGGCAACAGATGGAGGCTGCTGGTCCTGTCTGTGAATTGTTGTTAAATATCCAAGAAGAATCCAGACAAGAAAACCTGAGAACGTTAAACTCATGTTCTCAGGCCCACGCCTGTAATCCCAGAGCTCTGAGAGGCTGAAACGGGAGAGCAGCCTGGGCAACAAAGTGAGAGCCCGTCTCTGCAAAAATTTTAAAAATTAGCTGGGCACGGTGGCACACACCTTAGTCCCACCTACACGGGAGGCTGAGGTGGGAGGATCGCTTGAGCCCAGGAGTTGGAGGCTGCAGTGAGCTATGATGGTGCCACTGCGGTCCAGCCTGGGTGTTAGAGTGAGAGCTCCAATTCTAAAAACAAAACGAAACAAAAACGTACTTTCTCAGAACCTGCCTTATTTCTCAGTCTCTGCTGTTGGTTCTCATCTTTTACGAAGTTTAAAACAATTACATGCCTTGTTTTCCTCCAGTGTTTATTCTCTCCAGTTTTTTTCTACTCTCCGATTTGGTGAACCCTTACTCGTTACATTTTGCCTACTAGTATGTCGCATATTCTTTGTATTTTTCTTGGTCAGATTGTATTCCATTTATTAACCCCCATTTATTTTCTGATTTTTCTTCTCTTCCCTACATACATAGTAGAGTTGATCTTACCCTTTCCTTTACTGTCCAATACTTTCCTCACTCTCCTGCCTGCCATCTCTTTGTCCCCTCCACTGCAGCTTGTGGTCTGTGGGTATCCCTGGGATGGCGTCAAAGGTGTGGGCCTGAGGGACCTGCCGGCCTCCTTTCCCAGTGCTCCCAGGCCTCTCAGAGGGCTTGTTGCCTTGCAGGGTTGCAGGCTGAGCGGAGCTGCAGGTCCGCGGAGGGTCAGCTCGCTGACAAGCCTTCCAGTGTGTGTCCTGAGGGACACTGACGTGCCGTCTGCTAGGGACAGGACACCGCACCCACACAGCAGATTAGGTGTTCAGAAGTTGTGTGTGTTGGCGGAGGCTCTTTTTTTCTTTCAGTATTATTTTTCTTTTATAAACATGTTTTAATTTTTAATTATTATGGATACATAATAATAATAATCATAATCATCATCATCATAATAAAGGAGTTCTTTTGACATGGCTGCAGTCTCCTTCAACCGCACCTCTCAGTGTCATCTGTCCCCTTCCTGCGCCACTCCAATTACACCAGCCAATGCTGGTGGTCTTCTTTTTAAATGTTTTTCTTTTTATAGATTGAGGGGGTACGAATGCAGTTTTCTTCCACGGATACATTGTGTAGTGGTGAAGCCTGGGCTGTTAGTGTGGCCATCACCCAAATAGTGGGCATCACATCCAAAAGATAATTTCTCATCACCCCCACCTCCCACCCCCACCCCCCGTCTTCAGTGTCTCTCTACCCTCTGTATGTCCACGTGTGCACATTATGTAGCTCATACTTATGAGTGAGAACATGCAGTATTTGACTTTCTGTTTCTGAGTTTCTTCATGTAAGATACTGGCCTCCAGTTCCATCCGAGTTGCTGCAGAAGACCTGATTTCCTTCTTTTTTATGGCTCTTGCAGCATTGTTTTTCATAGACAACAGGCAGGATTTTCCTCCCTGTACTTCCAGTGTGATTTCAGGATGTGCGAGGGGTCAAGCACACACGTGTGTCCTTTCTACCCCTTTTGGCCATGAAGAAAGCCCCCGGGTCCTTCAAGCAGCACCTGTCCACAGACCTTTGCTGGTCCCACAGCAGGCCCAGTGGGAAACCGCCTCTGTTCCCTTCCCCTGTGTGTTTCAGAAGGGGAACACGGCCCTGCACATTGCCGCCCTGGCCGGGCAGGACGAGGTGGTCCGGGAGCTTGTCAACTATGGCGCCAATGTCAATGCCCAGTCGCAGGTAATGGCTCTCTGCTCTGTACTAGAGGGTGCTGCCTTTCCACACGTGCTTCCTCTTTCCTGCTCCCTCATGCATCCACTGGCAGCTGTATTAACACACACACTGTGGGGCAGGGCCTAGATTTCTCAGGAGCGTGTCTCCAAGCAGTGGTGAAGACATCCTTTATTATTTCTCATGCATAGACTGCACGTCCTAAGCATGATGGGGTTGAACTGTTGTGGACCTAAGCCAAATAATATGTCCAGTTATGGCCCAGGTGGAGAGAGAAATGGAGGACTGGAGGAATGAGGCACGGGGTGCAGCATTGATGACATCAATGAGGAGTATGTGAGCCGAAGAGATTGACCTACGGTGGCGAGGGGAGGCACAGCCTCTGTGGCCTTTTGTAATAATCCCAGGACGCCAGTCACCGTGACAATGAGTTTCCTTAGGAGGGGTCAGGTGGGAGGAAATGGAATGAAGAGAGTGCTATCCTCCAGGTGAGAGGATGTTGTGCTGGTGTCAGCCTTTCTTACATTGCGGATGGATGCTAATGATGTCCTCTCTTGGTTTACAGAAAGGTTTTACACCCCTGTACATGGCAGCACAAGAGAACCACTTGGAAGTGGTTAAGTTTTTACTGGAAAATGGAGCTAACCAGAACGTAGCCACGGAAGTAAGTACCTTGGAAAAATGTTGTCACCACCGGAAGTCTCCCAGTGACACCTTCCTGGGTGTGTGGCTTGGGGCGCATCCATGTAGTGACGGATGACCTTCAGGTCGCTGCACTAATCCTGAGCACTGTCGAGTTCTGCAAGGGAATAATGACAAAGTTGTGGGTCTTGAAGAAGGCCCAGACACGTACCAAAGAAACGACGTCACACTTGAGGGCGTCATTCCCGCTATGGCCAATACTTGTGACTGGAGGGGCAGGCAAAGCATGCGTGTGTATGGTTGGCAAGTTTGCATTGGGCCTTAATGAGAAAGGCTTTTGCCACAAAACCACCATGCACCCTTGGACAATTCTCATTCGCTGTGGTCCTGAGTCTTGTCACTGGCGAAATAATGAAATTGGACTAGATAGAGCCAAGGAGTCTCTTGACTCTTAACTTTGGATGGCTCAATGACATGCTTTGTTGTCATTCCGTTTTATCAGTTCCTGGGGTCCTGTGCCCCTTAGTATATCCACAACTGAGGGAATTAGTAATAGTAGCTCATGGCCAAGCACAGTGGCTCATGCCTGTAATCCCACTGCTTTGGGAGGCTGAGGTGGAAGGATCACTTGAGGCTAGGAATTCAAGACCAGCCTGGGCAACACAGCAAGACCCCATCTCTACAGAAAAAGAAAATTAGCTGGGTGTGGTGGTGAGGCCGAAGTGGGAGGATCACTTGAGCCCAAGAGGTCAAGGCTGCAGTGAGCCATGATTGCACCACTGCACTCCAGCCTGAGTGACAGAGCAAGACCCTGTCTCAAAAATAAAATAATAATAATAGTAGTAGTAGTAGTAGTAGTAGTAGCTCGCAATTGAATTCTCAGGGCCTGGTGTGGACTCTGGCCTTTGGTCAGTGTTAATAATGTTCTGCTTTGTCAAGGCACTATCCTGGCACCAGCAGATGGGGTGAGAAGGAGAGCAGGCAAAGAATCCGAGCAGTCAAAATTTCTTAAAACAAATCAAACTGGAAGCAAATTATAAAGGAAAACTAAAGGAATGCTAAAGAAAAATTTGGCAGGTTCTGTGAGATTGCAGAGAAAGGAAGTGGAGGCAGGAAGGGCTTCAGGGAGGAGGTGGCATTTAGGCTGAACTTGGTGGATGAAGAGGGCTTTGGTGGAGGGAGGTCCCTCAGGGTGGCGCCGCTGGGAGCATAAGCCCGAGGGGCAAGGGTGTGGCCTGTGTGAAGGGCAGCTAGGTTCAGACGAGTCAGAGCAAAGCGTTTTCCTCCTCTGGCCAGGACGGGTTCACGCCTCTGGCGGTGGCCCTGCAGCAGGGCCACGAAAACGTCGTCGCGCACCTCATCAACTACGGCACCAAGGGAAAGGTGCGCCTCCCGGCCCTGCACATCGCGGCCCGCAACGACGACACGCGCACGGCTGCGGTGCTGCTGCAGAATGACCCCAACCCGGACGTGCTTTCCAAGGTGAGGGCGAGGCGGAGGGAGGAGCCCTGGGCCGCGGATGCCGACGGGCTCAGGGCGCACTGAGTACACCCTGCGACTTCCCAAGCAGGAGCCCTGAGCGTGCGGTGCCGGACGCTCATCCCAGCGTGCTAAGGGAGCGTCCCCACCCCAGGACGCAGAGGGGCCCCTGGACAGCCCTGCTCTAAATCCCTGGCAGCGGGGGTGGTTCCTGTTGCTCCAGGTCATCTGGAAATGTGTCCAGGCGGGCAGGGCGAGTCACCCTGGAACGCCAGAAGGCGGCCTTCCTGGTGTTCCTTCATCTCTCCTCCCGGGCTGCCCCGTAGTGGAGGGAGGAGGCGTGCAGGAGTCGGGGTGTGGAGAAAGGGGGTCCGGGGCTCTGCACAGTCACCTGGGCATGCTCTCCGGTGTTCGGAGGCCCTGCTGATCTGCTGTCTGTAGGCTGAGGCTGCTGGTTCTCTTTTAGTGGAAATGGATTTGCTGGAGTTATTCACCGTCCCCTCCTGCACCCCGCCCCTCCCCTCTTCCACCGGCCCCAGATCCACCGGGTTTTGTCTGGAAAACACCTGGGTGGGGTTAGGCCTGGCTTGAGGCTCTGGAAGAGAGTGATGACAATGGACAGAGGCTGAGGCAGGAGGATGGTTTGAGCCCAGGAGTTGGAGACCAGCCTGGACAACCTAGTGAGACCCCACCTCTTAACATTTTTTTTTAATTAGCTGGGCATGATTTTGTTCACCTGTAGTCCCAGCTACTGGGGAGGCTGAGGTGGGAAGATTGCTTGAGCCCAGGAGGTCAAGGCTGAAGTGAGCTGTGATCACATCACACTGCACTCCAGCCTGGGCGACACAGTGAGACCCTGTCTAAATGGAGAGGAAAAAAAAAGAAAGAAAAAAAAAAAGACCATGGCCCCATCACACTTTCATTCATGAATGAAAATCTCTTTGTCGGTGATCACTCTGACGAACGGGCCCACAGAGTGTGAGGTTAGCATATAAGTCGGTTTGCTCAGGGTGGATACCCAGCTTTTGAATACACTGTGCCACAGAGCCTCTCTTGACCCCCTCACCAAATGTTCCCACCCATCAAAATCTCCTTTGTCTGTAAAGTCCTGTCGCCCCACCTGAGTTTCAGGCATCCCAGGGCTGACTGAGATAGAAGTAAATCACATATGACAAGTTTCTCCCCCTCTGTTGTGCCCTAGACGGGATTCACGCCCCTGCACATTGCAGCCCACTACGAGAACCTCAACGTGGCCCAGTTACTCCTCAACAGGGGAGCCAGCGTCAATTTCACGCCACAGGTAACCTGGGGCAGGTGCGCCCTCACTGTCTGGGGGCTTGGGGCTAGCAGGTGCTCCTGCCTTGGCACCATGGATTTCATCCCAGTGGCAGAAGTGCCTGTGGGTCAAACAGCCCTGCTGTCTGTTCAGCCTCCTTGCTGGCAGGTTTCTGACCATCCACCCCCAGTTTCTACCTGCTTTGCTTGAGAAAACCCTAAAGTCCATTTGCCCATCCTAGAAGTGGGAAATCTGGAGGGCAGAGAGTGATTTCCAAATAACTGACTTTCCTGCAGTCTGTTATGTTAACTCTGGGAGGCGTGGGCTTGGCTGGTGTGGTGGGATGACCCATCCTGTTGGCAGGTCCTTACAGGTTTTAAAATGTCTTAGGCTAGAAATGCCCTGACAGCTCCATTGCAGGACTGGGGGCTGGGGGCTGGGGACATGGGGAGGGGGTGCACAGCAGCTGCATTCCAGGGAAGGATGACACACCCTGATGTCCTGCTTCCTCCCTTCAGAATGGCATCACGCCGCTGCACATCGCCTCCCGCAGGGGCAACGTGATCATGGTGCGGCTGCTGCTGGATCGGGGAGCCCAGATAGAAACCAAGACCAAGGTGGGTGCCAGCAGGCTCCACAGCCAGGCAGGGGGAGGGAGTTCCCCCCTCACGAACCTCACCCAGAGCAGCGGGCCCTTGGTGACCTAGTTAGGGATGCACCAGCAGCCTCCTGGAGCTGCCTGCAGCGGTATTCTGGGCAGTGCCGCGTGCAGCGGGAGGCAGTAGTAAAACTGTGCTGAGGTCGAGCTGGTGCCTGAGGAAACGTCAGCACTCGCGTGGGCTGGGACGATGCCATAGGCAGTCTTCTCTCCAATGACCTCTGATAGCTGCCTTTTGGGCTTTCTGTTTTTCACTCTGTCTTTTAAAGGACGAATTGACACCTCTCCACTGTGCAGCTCGAAATGGGCACGTGCGAATCTCAGAGATCCTGCTGGACCACGGGGCACCAATCCAAGCCAAAACCAAGGTGTGTGCTTCCTTCCTGTGAGGAGCATTTTTTAGGCAGGGCTCCAGGTCCAACAGACCTGGCATCAAATCCTATTTCTGTAAAACAGAAATGCTAATACTACTAAATGAATAGCACCTTTGACATTTATTACAAGGCCTGTCACATAGGAGGCACTCAGTGTAGCTCTAATTCATAACTAGATCAGGGTCGGCAAACTTTTAATCTAAAGGACCAGGTATTAGACAATTTTAGGCTTTGCAGGCCATGGTCCCTGTTGCAGTGATTCAACACTGCCAACGTAGCAGAAAAGCAGCCATAGGCAATATGCAAACTAGGGCCCATGTTCTAATAAAACGTTATTGACCAACACTGGTGGCGGGGCGGATTTGACCCACAGGTTGTATAGTTTGCCTACTACTGCTCTAGATCAATCCCCATGTCTCCCTTCCTAGCTCCAGAAAAGACAAGCACTAAGTACTCTGAGAAGTCTTCAGAGCCCGGGTCAGACTGAAGCAAAGTTAAAAAGAAAAGAACACAGTTCTTCTCAGGCTCCATTACAGGCCGGAGAAAAGGCTTGTTACGTGATTCTAACATAAGGACTTAAGTCTTCCAGGGAAGAAAGCTGTCAGCCACACAGAGCTGCCAGAGCCTGCTCCAGGCCCTCTGCCCTGTGAATTGAGCTGTGTCAGAGCAGAGCAAGGCAGAAGCCAGGCCCACTCACGGATACCCAGGATGTTTCCCACGAGCAGTTCTGTCATGAAATGATGGCTCAGTCCATACAGTGAGAGCTGATTTATTCCTGACACATTATCATGTTCTGTTCTGTAGAGCTGTCGTTAATTTGGGTCATGATTCGTAGTCCCCACACTGGCTCTTGTTTGTGTCTGTGTGTGCTGTTGCATGAGGGTGTCCTCTACTAAAGCAGTCTCTCATTTAACCCTCCATCCTTGGCTGATTTGCTGTGTGACTCTGAACATGTGTCTTGCCCTCTCTGTGTTTCAGTTTCCTCATCTGGAGAGCCCCCACCCTCTCTCCTAGGATTGTTGGGATGACCATGTGAGATAATGTCTTCAAAAGTATATCTAATAGTGAAACTCCTCAGCTAAATGAAAGTAGAATTGCTACTATCAGTTAGATTATTAGGTCAGGAAATTCCCAACATTTTTCCAGGAGTGCTGTATTTAAACATAATACATGACCAGAAGTTAAGATATTTTGTTTTATTATCCAGATCATTAGAATGGGGCTGAAAGGAATGCTTATGAAAAGTATTTTCTGAGAATATGAGAATATATGACTTTTCCATTGGGAACTATGGTACAACCTTTCTGAAATGCAAGTGTAACTAACTGAGTTAGCTCAGTCCACCCTAACAAAGAACCACACGTTGAGTAGGTTAAACAACAGAAACTTACTGTCTCACACTTTCAGAGGCTGGAGGGTCAAGATCAAGGTGTCAGTAGGGTTGGTTCTTTTTTTGTGTGTGTGACAGAGTCTCTCTCTGTCGCCCAGGCTGGAGTGCAGTGACATGATCTTGGCTCACTGCAACTTCCACTTCCTGGGTTCAAGCAATTCTTGTGCCTCAGACTCCCGAGTAGCTAGGATTACAGATATGCACCACCATGCCTGGCAAATTTTTGTATTTTTAGTAGAGACAGGGTTTCGCCATGTTAGCCAGGCTGGTCTTGAACTCCTGACCTCAGGCGATCCGCCCGCCTCAGCCTCCCAAAGTGCTGGGATCACAGGCATGAGCCACTGTGCCTGGCCTTTTTGTGTGTGTGTGTGTGATGAAGTCTCGCTCAGTCACCCAGGCTGGAGTGCAGCAGTGTGATCTGCACTCACTGCAACCTCCACCTCACAGGTTCAATCAATTCTCATGCCTCAGCCTCCCAAGTAGCTGGGCTTGCAGGTACGTGCCACCTCACCTGACTAATTTTTGTATTTTTGGTAGAGATGGGGATTCACCATGTTGGCCAGGCTAGTCTCAAACTCCTGGCCTCAAGTGATATGCCCACCTCGGCCTCCCAAAGTGCTGGAATTACAGGGGTGAGCTACAGTGCCTGGCAGGGTCGGTTCCTTCTGAGGCTGTGAGGGAGCATCTTTTCCAGGTCTCTCCCCGAGCTTCTGGTGGTTTGAGCACAATCTTTGGTTTCCTTGGCTTATAGAAGCATCATGCTGACCTCTGCCTTCATCTTCATGTGGCATCTTCCTGCTGTGCAGGTGTCCAAATCTGCCTATTTCTAAGGACGCCAGTCATAGATTAGAACTCACACTAATGACCTCATTTTAGCTCATTACATCCCCAAAGACCCTGTTTCCAAACAAGGTCACATTCTGAGGTCCTGGGGGTTAAGACTGCAGCATGTGAATTTTGTGGGACCTAATTCAGCCTGTAACACTAATATCTGCTGTCATGGAACCTGATTTGCGTCTTCCTTGATGAAAATCCTCTCATTTCCACTTTCGAAAAGCTGAAGTCCCAAGTCCTGAGCTCCTAGCCTTTCTTGGCGCAGCCTCGGGCTCCTCTCCAGCCCACCTCCATGCTTGCCATCACTTTGCCCTGGCCTGTCGAACTGCATGGAGGCCCCTGGGTTCCCCTAGGGTAGCTGCCTCTGTGATGTTGCACATGCTGCTCCCTTCACTAGGATGTTCTTCCCCTTTGGTCCTCCTGGTGAACTTCCATTCAGCTCCTTTCAAGTCCTAGTTCAGGCCTCACCTCCTCCCTCCCGGTGCCCCTCCTTCATCAGGGACACCATCTGTTTGATTCTCACCTCTGTGCTTTGATCATTTTTCATCCCACTTCAGGGCACTGAAAGACACCACCATGTTTGTCTACAAGCTTCCTTGGGCCAGGGGTTATGTCTGTTCTCTTCTGTTTCCACAGAGCTTAACCCATACCAGGAGCATATTAATCACTTGATAAGTATGTGTTGAATTAATGTCTGAATGAATGAGTGAGTCTCCTCTCTCTTTAATGTTTTTTCAGCAAATTGCTGTTTGAGAAATGAGTATCCTTAATGAATTTTCTTTAACTGAACTGCATTTGACAGGGACAAGGAACAGAGGGATTTAGATCCAAGTTCTATTTTATCATCATTCATTCATTCATTTATTCAAAATTGCATAATTTAAGGACCACAATGTGTATTACATGAATTTACTGGGCACTGTGGGGCATTTAAGAAGAAATATTAGGCTCAGTCACTGATCTTAAGAGGCATACACGTAAAGAGAAAAGATGAAAAGATACACTCCCCTAAACAGTTAACTATGAATGTAATTGGGCAAATATGAGAATAAGGTCCAAGTGCATGGCGGAGATAAGGAAAGCCCACTGGAGTCTAGGGTGGTCAGGGAAGGCTTTCTGGAAGAGATGGGGCTGCTGGAGATGGCTTTGAAGGTTTGGCCAGGTGGAAAGGAGAATGTCTGTGGTCAGAGACTGGCAGAAGTGTGGAGGCCAGGGTGAGCCAAGCTCCCTCCGGAGCCTTGTGGAAACATCGTGTAGGGAAGAAGTAGGGAGTGACGTTGGAATCGTCCTGAATCTCCATGCTCGGTCCCCAGAAGGCTTTGTGATTGCTTGTGTTTTCCTCTTTACCCAGAACGGCCTGTCCCCAATTCACATGGCGGCTCAGGGAGACCACCTCGACTGTGTCCGGCTCCTGTTGCAATACGACGCAGAGATAGATGACATCACCCTGGACCACCTGACCCCGCTCCACGTGGCTGCCCACTGTGGACACCACAGGGTGGCCAAGGTCCTCCTGGATAAAGGGGCCAAACCCAACTCCAGAGCCCTGGTGAGTGGGGGGCTGCTGGAGAAGGTGAAGAGGGTCAGGGCAGGCTCAGGGCAGGACCAGAGAGGCATGGCTGGACCTGTGGGAAGGGCGGCAGGTGCCCAGAGCTCCCCAGATTCGAGGCCTGAGAAGTGGGGTGTGACAGCACAGGATGGTGGGGGCCTGGTGTGCTCCCCTCTTGCACCCTCCACTGCACACCCAGCTAGGTATCGACCCCTGCCCCTGGTGACCAGGCCGAGGTCAGGGGTGAGTTTGGGCCCAGGAAACCGGACTCAGGAAGCATCCTGCATGGTAGGTATACAGGCTTGGGGCACCTGTCCAGTGGAGTCAGGCCTGGAGCTGAGTGATTCCTTAGGGGCTGCGTGGCTTTCTGAGCTGCTTTGGGGATGAGTGAGGTGGCCGGAGCTGAGCATCCTTCGTCCACAGAGGGGCTTGCAGTTCTCATGGCACTCGTGTAAAGGGAAGCTCAGGCCCAGAGCAAATCCCTCCTGTGGTTCCTCTGCCTCCTTCCCAGGACAGGGGCTCCCAGGGAGGTCTGGGGATCCAGTAGGACTGTAGCTTTGCACTAAGCATGCCCGTAACCACATCTCCTCTCTGCCCCTTTCCAGGGCAGCAGAACTGAGGGGCAGGATATCCTCCAGGGATGGCAGAGGATGGCTCATTCACTCACTCACTCACTCAAAAAAGCTTTCACTGAGCAATGCCCGCAGGCCACATGCTATTGTAGGGGAGTTGGGATTTCCCAGCCTCAGGACTATTGATATTTGGGGTCGATATTTGTGGTCTTGTGTGTTGTAGGATGTTTAGCAGCATCCCGGGCCTCTACCCACTAGGCACTCATAGCTCTCCTTCCCTAGTTGACAATAAAAAATGTCCCCAGACATCGCCACATGTTTTGGCGGTGAGGTGCAAATGATACCCCCCACCACCACCTCCCACGTTTGAGAACCACTGCCTTAAGTGGGTAAAGCACTGAAAAAACAGACAAAAACAAACATACTTTTCTCCCCTTCAGAGTTTATATTCAGAGTACATCACACTTTAGAGCAGAAATCCATTTCACTAAAAATGATCAGTGGTTTCAGGGAAGAGGGAACATGATTTGCTTCACAAAAGTATTCTTTTATTGTAAATTTACCCTTAGGGGACTTTAAACAGCAGGATCTTTTAGTGCATCCAAAATGTGAATAAATTTTTTAAAAAGGTTTATAAACAACACGTTCAGGAACACATCTAGTGCATCAAGTGAGAGCCACCTGTCTCTTACGTGATTTGCATTAATTGACATTGTAAGACTAATCAATTGGCATTAATTCATTGATTGGTCTGTGGGCATCTGCTGGTGGCCTGGGCAGCAGCTGCCTTTTAGAGCAGCGAGGTGGTCTTCTGGGCGTTCCTTGGGCCCGTGTGTAAGCTCCTGCTTGTCTGTCTTCCTTTGTGTGGGCTGCAGAATGGCTTTACCCCCTTACACATCGCCTGCAAAAAGAACCACGTTCGTGTCATGGAGCTGCTGCTGAAGACGGGAGCCTCGATTGACGCGGTCACCGAGGTAGGAGAGACTGCAGGGGAGCCTGGGGGCAGGCCCGTGGTCTCCCCCGACCCACCTTCTCTAAGAGTCGCTCTTTGTAGCTTTGTATGGCTGCAGGGCTGTGTGTGTCTGCAAGTCTGGACTGCTGGAAGGAATGAATTAGAGGTGACTAAGACAAGGGAACATGAGTCAAGTCTCATGGAGCTTTCCAAGATCAGACACAATTTTTGCAAGTTGTAAGAGTGGGCACGACTTGCCCACGGTAATTTTTTTCTCCAACCATTTTCTTGGAAGCAAACCCACCTCATATAACTCCATTTCCTTGGAAAACCATTTGTGAAAGCGTTAGATGCCGTCAGGTTCTCTCTTCTTCAGGGGAGCGGCAAGACTCCCCACTTATCTCACTCTGCCCTTGTCTGTTTCAGTCTGGCCTGACACCTCTCCACGTGGCCTCCTTCATGGGGCACCTTCCCATCGTGAAGAACCTCCTGCAGCGCGGGGCATCGCCCAACGTCTCCAACGTGGTAAGCCCTCAGGCAGGCAAGGGACTTGCTCCTCTAGACCAAGAGTTCAGAGGGCAGCTTTCACCAGTGCTCCCAGGCCTCTTCTCTGGGGACAGAGCTACAATTCCCAGAATAGCCAATGCTTCAGACTGGGGGAGGACATCCCTGTGTACTGACGCTTTCTGGATTAAATTTCTCACACATCTGTAAACCTTGGAGGTTTTGTTTTGGACAATAATTTTGGAACGTCTATAAGTGTTCACTGGGAATACATTTACATTTTTGAATATTCATTAGCTCTGGGGTTTACTTTTAAGTGTACCTAGAATATACAGATGCACACATGCACTCACATACATGCCTGCACCTGCACACGTGCACACATACACATACATACATACATGCGCATGCACACAAGCACACACATCAGACTAAAGAGTGCCTGCTGGGGCAACTCCACCTCTTGGACAAAAACCCACCAAGCCACTCGAAGCTGCACTTCCTAGCTCTGTGTGTGCAGTTTTGGACAGCAGGCATGTATGAACAGTTCTACAATTTTGTTATTTTATAGAAAGTGGAGACCCCGCTACATATGGCAGCCAGAGCTGGGCACACGGAAGTGGCCAAATATTTACTCCAGAACAAAGCCAAAGTCAACGCCAAGGCCAAGGTGAGTTGTGAAGGCAGGAAGGGAAGGGTTTCAGATATGAGCAGTTCCAGCACTGTGCAGAGAACCCATCCTCATTCCAGGCAGGGCTGCAGTACTGTGGCCTGGGGATCGCTTTTCATCCCGATCAGGCCGCTCCGCGTGCTCCGATTCTGCTTTGCAGGGGGTTTGAGAAGACCAGGGATATTTTTGCATTAGAGCCACATTTCTTTAAAATAAGGAAAGTCCAAGGTGCATGGTTGGGCTGAGTATGTCCTGGGCTAACGACGACAGTTGCCGTGTAAGGAGGCGGGCAACCTTTTGAAGAAAGCATTGCCAGTGAAAATCAGGCAAGAATTACTTGATCTAAAACTGGAGGATTCCCCCTTGCTGTAAGCACATTTTGCGGGGGTTGGAGGAGTAGGCAGTGAGAAGAGCTGTGGAGTTTGCCAGTTGCTCGCTCGGCCAACAGCAGGCTTCCTAACCACAGGCCACGATGGGTTCTCCTTAGAGTCAGGCCTGTGATTTGTGTTTGGGGCCCTCGAGGGATGCCTCCAGCTGGGCCCCATGAGACCTGGCCCAGGCAGCTCAACAGCAGCATTCAGAAACAGGAAGCTGGGGGTGTGGATGGAAAAGTCCTCATTCTCTGTCGGCAGTTGAGACTCCCCTGACCCCAGCACAGAGAAAATCAAAGTAGAGTTCAAGCAGAAAGACAAGCGCATCCTCTCAGAAAGGATGTGGGAGACGGATGAGCAACCACCCTGCATTGAGTGCCTTTTATGCACAAACGCAGAAACGTGTGCATTATCTGCTTGATCCCAGATGAGCCCTAGCAAGTAGACGTTATTATTCCCATTTTACAGATGGGAGGGCTGGGTCTTTGGGAAATTAGGTAGAAATAACAGCTCACTTGAAGAGCTGTTGTAAGGATTCAATAGGATACAGCATATTGGTTCCTGTAACTCAGAGATTTGATTCAAACCCTGACTCTTCATCTTCTTAGCTGTGTGACCTTGAGAAGGTCACTTGCCCTCTCTGGGTCCTGCCTTGCTTCTCTGTAAGATGAAAAGTTGGATTTGGTAACATCAGCATTTCTTCTTCTTTGCTTTCGCTTCGGGGTCCAGGATGACCAGACCCCACTTCACTGTGCAGCTCGCATCGGCCACACAAACATGGTGAAGCTCCTGCTGGAAAACAATGCCAACCCCAACCTGGCCACCACTGCTGGGCACACGCCCCTGCACATCGCAGCTCGTGAGGGCCACGTGGAAACAGTCCTGGCCCTTCTGGAAAAGGAAGCATCCCAGGCCTGCATGACCAAGGTACAACCTCCCTCCTCTCGGGCTAAGGAAGCAACAGGCTCACTCAGCCAGGCCTGGGGCTTGGAGAGGAATTCTTGCCT
This sequence comes from Theropithecus gelada, assembly GCF_003255815.1. Classification (NCBI taxonomy): domain Eukaryota; kingdom Metazoa; phylum Chordata; class Mammalia; order Primates; family Cercopithecidae; genus Theropithecus; species Theropithecus gelada. The sequence goes on along the minus strand of NC_037676.1, from coordinate 40,670,383 downwards.
GGTTCTCTTTGTCACCTCAGTGATGTTGCAAGCAACTGGAAGGGTCATCACACTTGGGGCTGCCTGCCACCTGCAAGCCCGATGTGTCTCCATCCTTCCCCAAAACGGGAGGTCAACCACAGCTTCTCACACACCCAGCCAGCCTTCGTCCATTTATCATGGCACAATTATTAGTCAAAACCTGCTTTGGGCAAGTCACAGACAGGTTCTGGGGATATGAGAAGGATTAAGACTCATACCCTGCCCTCAGCTAGCCAGCAATCAACTACCACTGCGAGGTGGTCGAGACCCTCTCGCCAGAGGAGTGTGTACAGCAAGTGCAGGGATGCCTGCCCACTCCTGAGGTCTTCAGCCTCCTGGAGGGCTCAAAAATGGCTGTGCCTTTGCTTTTATTGGCATCTCCATGCCAGCGGAAGGGGGCAGCCTCCTTTGCCCTTTCTTCAGAGAGGACAGCCCTGGGGCCCCGATGTCCTGACGGCCTGTGTTTCTCCTCAGAAAGGATTTACCCCTCTGCACGTGGCGGCCAAGTACGGGAAGGTGCGGGTGGCAGAGCTGCTGCTGGAGCGGGACGCACACCCGAATGCTGCTGGAAAAGTGAGTTTGAACCCCGCCCTCCCCTGCAGCTCTCAGGTTAGAGGCAAGAACAGAGGATGGAATTCAGCTCTTGCAGATTCCATCTCTTGCCTATGTTGTCCATCCTTTTTTTTCTTTTCTTTTCTTTTTTTTTTTTTTTTTTTGAGATGGGGTATCTCTCTGTTGCCCAGGCTGGAGTGCAATGGTGCCATTATGGCTCACTACAATTTCGACTCCTGGGCTCAAACCATCCTTGGGTGTCAGCCTCCTGAGTAGCTGGGACTACAAGCAGGTGCCACCATGCCCGGCTCTAACTTAAAAAAAAAAAAAAATTATAGAGACAGGGTCTCACTATGTTGCCCAGGCTAGTCTCAAACCCTGGGCTCGGGTGATCTTCCCTCTTCAGCCTCCCGTAGCTCTGGGATTACAGGTGCAAGCCACTGCACCCGGCCTGTTCATGTTTCCATGGGTAGCATCGAGAGAGAACGCCCTTTGCAAAGACTGGCCTTTCTGTCAACGGCCTTAACCGTTTGGAAAGACTCGACGGCCTTCTCTGGGCGAATGTGCTGACCTCACTGCCCACGACCCCTCTGGTTCCCACAGGGCTCTGGGTCCTGTCCCGACATTCTGTCGTGACTCCAAGTTAAGACTGGCCTGGGAAGGATTTTAAACAGGATTTTACTGTGTAAAATAGGTGCTGCCATGCCTAAAGGGAGCCCTGGGAGAAAGTCCGTGGGAGTGACATCTGGTCTCTTTTGTCTTTGTCCTCTGCAGAATGGCCTGACCCCCCTGCACGTGGCCGTCCATCACAACAACCTGGACATCGTCAAGCTGCTGCTTCCCCGGGGTGGCTCCCCGCACAGCCCCGCCTGGGTAAGACTGGCGCCTCTCCCCAGCTGCCCCCGGAGAGCAGGTCACCTGCTACCTTCCAGTCCCTCAGGGAGGGGGGTTTCCGCAGCAGCCCAGGCGTTTTGCGTTCTGTAGCTATTTTTACCTCAGAAATCATGCCTCACTTTCACACATGTTACCTGTCCTGTAATCGTGCTATTCAGGGTCCAGGAGTGGGATGGGAAGTGGGTAACAATCCCCAGCCAGGGCTTACCTCGCAGAGGCAGAACTTGTTTTATACAGCAAATGTGTCCCCAAGCAGTTGCATGTCAGCTGGGTTTTGTAAACTGACTGTCAGAGATCGGTGTGGATAAAAATCCCTGGGGAGTGGTGAGCCTGGTTCTAGCAGATTCCGACTCTGTGGGACTGTGCAGTGTGGCCTGGAAGCCTCATTTTTAACCTACTCTCTGCGTGGTTCCGGGGCTGGGGCCACAGCGACCGTACTTTGAGAAATCCTCAGGGCTGCTGGTGAGCTTGCTGGAACCTGGAAGCAAGGGACCTCTTTAAAATGAGAATGATCACTCCAAATTCATTTCTCTCTGAGATCAGACTTTTCGATGGTGGCATTTTTGTAGAGAGGCTTACCTGAATATGAGACATGTTGGCCCGGCCTCACACCAGCTTCAGAGGCGAGCTGCTCAGAGCAGCAGGTTCCGTGACCCTTGAGGGAATCAGAGGAGGGAGCAGATGGGTAGCTTCTGGAAGACCCCACGGGATTGGGTAGTACAAGGATGAAGCTGGAAGGATCATTTCCTGCTGTGGGAAGACAAGGCTGTGTAGGGATAGGTGCCATGGGACTGGTGGCTGGCGGGGAGAAGGGGAGAGGAGAGGGAGCGGGGCCAGGAAGACAAAAGCCACACACAGTCCCTGCACTCTGTGGGGCAGCCAGGCGCACGGGAAACAGGATAATCTATGGGAGAGCAAACCCCGGTGATCCGTCATGTGGCAGGTGTCCAAGTGCCACAGAGAAGGAGCCTAAGGGTGGGACCCCGCATGACTCCAGCCAACACCTGCTGGCTTAGGGCCGCCGCAGCCCAGGCGGGGAGCCTCAGTGTCGGTGCGGCGCGTTCTCCCTCCCTGGACAGACGCGTGTCCCCATCTTGCAGCATCGCTCTTCTGCAGACGCCAGCTCCCGACAGCTCTGTCTCCTCCTGTCCTCGCTACTGCTGCAGCGAGCCCCACGTCGCTGTGCAGAGGGAGCACACGGCCCTGCTGCGATGTCGACTTACTCCTGCCTCTAAAAATAAAAACCTGGACTCCCTTCCTCCTCCTCACTCCCCTACTTATATAAAAGGAAAGGGAGCCAGGTTCATTATATTTAAAGAGAACTAAATCCAAGCACAAACCCTGTACAGATGGGCTTTGTTTCCATGGCAAAAAATAGTTTCCAAAGTAGTCTGGCAATTTTGTAGAATTTCACATGCAAATCTCTCTGCACCCAAACCAAACCCTCCCCTTTCTAATTTTGATGCTAATGTTTGAACATTTGGGCAGAGCTCCCTCCGTATGCATTCCTTAGGATGAGCTCATTTCCTTGGGAAAGAAGAGCCTTTTGCGGGCACACATTCCTCCCTCCCCTCTCCATGACTTTCCAGCCTAGTTGTCCTTGTCCTCGTCACCTGCAGAAGTTCATTCGTTCCTTTCAGTCCTGGTTTAGGGGAAGCTCTGTTCTGTGAACACTCCGTGTTCTGAGAGTGACAGTGGCACTTGTATCTCAATTTTAACCAGAGGTTTACCTGGCAGCCTGAGCCATGTCCAGGGCAGGCCTACTCTTGGGCAGGACAGGGGGCTGGCCTTGCCAGTGTGGACATCACTGCTTCCCAGGTAGCTTGGGATTCCTGAGGATACATCCATGAACACACTGCAGATTGCTCAAGTGATGGTCCTTTGTACATTAAAAGATGGCCTAATAGGGCCAGGAACAGTGGCCCAAGCCTGTTATCCCAGCACTTTGGGAGGCCGAGGCAGGCGGATCGCTTGAGGTCAGGAGTTCAAGACCATCCTGGCCAACATGGTGAAACCCCGCCTCTACTAAAAATACAAAAATTAGCTGAGCATGGCAGCATGCGCCTCTAATCCCAGCTACTTGGGAGGCTGAGACAGGAGAATCATTTGAACCCGGGAGGCAGAGATTGCAGTGAGCCAAGATCTCACCACTGCACTCCAGACTGGGCAACAGAGTGACACTCTGTCTCAAAAAAAAAAAGCCTAATAATCATTGCTTTCATGTAGTTATTAATGGAAAAACCAGACTCCATAAAGTATTTCTGAGGTTTATTCTGAGCGCATGTGATAACCATGGCCCTGGGCAACACAGTATCAAGAGGTTCTGAGAAAACGTGTCTGGGGCGGGTTACAGTTTGGTTTTATACATTTAGGGAGGCAGGAGTTATAGGTAAAAACATAAATCAATACATGGAAGGTATATATTGACAAAAATACCTAGAAACAGGGGCCCAGAGGTTATAGGCAGATTCAGAGATTCTTTAATTTGCAGTTGGTTAAAGGAGTAAAGCTTTATCTAAAAGTTTGGAATCAGCAGAAAAGAATTAAGTTGAGAGAAGGGTCTGTTCACCAGTGTCCTGGGCCGAGTGACCTCTAGGGGGTGTGTGACTCAGCCCTTGCCTATTGTGGCCTTGGGTCCTGTTGATAATTTGGTGTCTTGTCACAGAGTCCCTTTAGTTAGTCTTCTGATCTCTTTTTACATGAATGTTGGTCAGTTGTGCCTAAACTCCGAAAGGGAGTGGGTATAGCAAGGCGTGTCCAACCTCCCTTCCTTCATGGCTGGGAATTCAGTTTTTAAGGTTTTTCTGGGATCTCTTTGGCCCAATTGAGGTCTGTTCGAGGGCTTAGGGTTTTATTTTTCATTTCCATAGTGAAAGGCTTCTCTGGGCCGGCGCTGACTGGTGCTCTGTGTCTCGTTATGGGGAGGCTTAGCTCCATTTTGAGCCGACCCTGCATCTCAGGCTGGATCTGTGGTATCGCACCCCATTCCTTTGCTCTCTTTTAATACACTGCAAAAATCATGCTGTTTAATTAAACTTAGTATAATCCAAATGCCGATCTTGTTACATGAACACAACCTACAAAGAACAATTTAATGTTTTCTCATAACATAATCAAATTAAAAAGGAAGAATACTAGAAAGGATTATCACTCGTCATTCTTCAAAAAGAATGATTTTTCAATTTAATTCAATTCCTTGGGTAAGTCACAACTTTTCATTTCACCACAAAAGCCGCCTATGGGCCCACTTTGCTGAGCTTTCTCTGTACCTAGGGCTTTGACTGCCTTGGCCGGCACCTTTCTTTCCCTTTCCTCTTCCTGACCAGTGATCCTGGCAGAATCAGAAATGTTAGTTTCCACAGTAAGAGAGTGGCTGGCAGGGAGAACTCAGTCCTCAGCCAGAGGAATGCTGGCCTAGGTGGGGAAATCTCGTGCCCTGAGACAGATCCCACATTGGGCAGCCATCTGCTATGGGCCTGGGTGGGCACATGTCCAGGACGTCCTCCAGCCTGGCATTGCCCTTAACCCTGAGTGCCCTAGGGCCTTGCTACTGAAAGTGTGGTCCCTGGACCAGCATTGTCAGCATCACCTGGGAGCTTGCTAGAAATGCACAATCTTGGGCCCCCCCTAGTGCCTCTGAATCAGACACTGCATTTTAACAAGGTCCCAAGGGATTGTGTACACATCAGAGTTTGAGAACCACTGTTCTAGCTGGAATTACCTGGGCTGTACAATCAGAAGGTCAGGGCTGGGTTATCTGTTGTTCTGCTTACTATGTGACATTAGATAAGGCGCTTAACCTCACAGAGAATTGGCCTCTTTCTCCACACAATGGGATAATAATAAAAATGCCTGCCCTAGTGACCTTATGTGGTTTTAATGAAGCACAAAAAAGATAACGCATGTAAAAGTGGTTTTCAGCAGTGATGAGCAAAGGCGCCCACCTGGGAACCGCCTCTTGCCTGCAGGGAGATAAGGAGTGTGCTCCAGAGTGTACACCCATGCACTGCTTCCTTCATTAAGACAGTCTTGCTATCAATGATAATAATAAAAACAAAAATTGGCTGAATAAACAGTGCACAGTGACATCATTGATTTACTTTTGAGGCAAGCTCCTTCATCTCATTATGCAATTATAATGTCTTGCAAACCAGTGCACTACAAAACCATGACACACAGGTGCATTACTTTTTAAAACTTTCATATGTAGAGACAAGGTCTTACTCTGCTGCAGGCCATAGTGCAGTGGTACGATCAGAGCTCACTGCAACCTCCAACTCCTTAGCTCAAGCCGTCCTCCCACCTCAGCCTCCTGAGTAGCTGTAGGCATGCATCACCATGCCCAGTTAATTTTTTAATTTTTTTGTAGAGATGGGGTCTAGCTATGTTGCCCAGGCTGGTCTCAAACTCCTGGCCTCAAGTGATCCTCACACCTCAGCCTCCCAAAGTGTTGGGAATACAGGCATGAGCCACTGTGCCCTGCCAACTTTTTACATCTTAATTTTGGAACATACCTTCACATATAGTATCATGTTTGGTCTACCTAACAACTTTGAGAAATGAAAAAGATAGACGCTATTATCCACTCTTAATGACTTAAAAGATACAGAAGGAAGTCTAGGCCATGGAATATCTTGCCCTGGGTCACACAGGTAGTTAACAGTGGAGTGAGGACTGTCCCACATCCTCAAGTCCCTTGCCAGGTGCATGCCCTTAAACCACCCTGCCTAATGCCGGCAAGGCCCAGAGGGCAGCACTTGGCCCAGCTGCACTGGGAAAAAAAGGGGCTGTTGTTTCTTCTTCTTTATGAAATATTTGGGGTTTTTGGCTCTTATTGCAGGAAGGAAGAAATGAGAACCTTTCATTTCCTTACCTGGCCTTCCAGTTGTTCTCCTCCTGTCCAGCAGTTTGTCAGAGCATAACAGAAAATACATGGTGAAAAAGGGTGGACGTACAGAGGCTCTGCAAGCCTGAGGCGCTGGCTCCAAATCAGATGGATTTTGTTTGTTTGTTTGTTTGTTTACTTAAATTGCTCCTGGGTGACGCCAGCCCTGCTCATTGGGTGTCCAGCCGGCCAAGAACCAGACTCAGCCCCTGCTCATGTGTTGATATTGTCAGCTCAGCATTCCTGTAACCAGGCCCTGGGTGGCTTCTTCTGTTTCAGAATGGCTACACCCCTTTGCACATCGCTGCCAAGCAGAACCAGGTGGAGGTGGCCCGCAGTCTGCTGCAGTATGGGGGCTCAGCAAACGCCGAGTCGGTGCAAGGTGTGACGCCCCTTCACCTGGCCGCCCAGGAGGGCCACGCAGAGATGGTGGCTCTGCTGCTCTCGAAACAAGCCAATGGCAACCTGGGGAACAAGGTAGACATGGCGTCTTTGGATCTGCCCTGGAGTGCTGGCTAACAACGTGTGGTGTCTGCATATTAAGTATCTATGTGTGCCCAGGTTCTGAGTTAGGGCTGTGTGTGTGTAAACCTTGGAACAGCCCTGTGTACATTTCACCTTCATTTTATAAATGAATAAACAGAAAGGTTGCTTATTCCCAAGATGGCAGGATTCTGAGCCTTTCTGATGCCAAAGCCTTTGCTGATCTTTCTAAACAGATTGACTTAAGGATCTGCAGAAAGATCAATATTAAAATCCATAATACACTTTCCCAAATATAGGCCAGTGCCTACCTTCAGAAGTACATTCTATCATTTGGGACTAAATATTCTATGTTCTGTGGGGAAAGATGTTTTAAAACTACTGACCTATACACTAGGAGTTCTTACTCCAGTGACAAGAGGTATGTGAGGATAAAGCCTTCTAAAACTGCGCACCCATCTGGGGAGGAAGGGTGTGTGAGCAGTTTTCTGGGTGAAGTGTTCAGTGTTTCTCAGCTTCTCAAAGGAATGTGTGACCCAAAAAAAAGACTAAAAATCACTTCTTTTTTAAATAACAGTTTTATCGAAATATAATTCACCTAGAAGGCACCCTTTCAAACACTACAATTCAATGTTTTTTAGTATTTTTACAGAATTCAGCAGCCTATGATCTAACTCGAGAACACTTTCATCACCCGCAAAGGGAACCCCATACCTGTTAGCAGTCACTTCCCACTTCCCCCAGAGCCCCCGGTCCCTCGCAACCGCCAATCTTTCAGTCTCTAGGAATTTGTCTGTTCTGGACATTTCATATAAGTGGAACCACGCAATGTGAACAACCACTTCTTCGATGATAAATTCACATAGCAAATACTCAGAAAGGCAAGCATTTTCAGGGCAACTTAAGATTTCTTAAAAACCTGTAGATTTTGTACAAAATCTGGCACATTTTGTACAAATTTGAACAGTTGACCCCCAATGAGGGAACCGTTCTGGTAGGACCATTATATTCATTATATCTCATGGCATTCTGGGTTCCTTCACTGCCCCACTTAATGGGAGCTTTGACAGGACCCAGTAAGGTGACTGGTAACCCACTCTGTCACCCACACGCCACCCTCACGAGGCAGATTATTGGTGTTAGCTCAAGAATGAGGCAGAGCGCCTGCCTGAGAGGCTGACACAGTCACTCCTCAACTGAGGACTGTTCTCATTTGAGCCATCCCCGGTCTGCCTGCAGGACAGGCCCGCCAGTTCTGGCCACAGTGGCGTGTGGTGGGGTGTCATGACTACCCACAAGCCTCTGGTCAGCCTGCGGGATGTGCAGAAGGCAGAGGAGGGCAAGTGGAGTCCCGTAGAGGGGACATGGTCTGTGCCTGCAGAGAAATCCAGCTTTGTTGGTCCCACGTTAGCAAAGGGTATTGAGGCAAAGTCCAGGGGAGAGAAGACTTTTCTGACATTTTCCTGTGGGTGCCCACACGTCAAACAACATCTCTGATACCTTACTGCCTTCCTGAGGAAGCTGTGATGCCACGTGCAAGAATATGGTCCGTTCACTCCTGGTGGGATGCTTTGCCCTCTTGACCATGCCAGCACTGGCTGCGCAGTGATAACAGTATGGTACTTTATTTATTTATTTATTTATTTATTTATTTATTTATTTAAGATGGAGTCTTGCTCTGTCACCCATTCTGGAGTGCAGTGGTGCGATCTCGGCTCACTGCAACCTCTGCCTCCCAGGTTCAAGTGATTCTCCTGCCTCAGCCACCCAAGCAGCTGGGATTACAGGCATGAGCCACCATGCCCTACTTATTTTTGTATTTTTAGTAAAGATGGGGGTCTAACCATGTTGGCCAGGCTGGTCTCGAACTCCTGACCTCAGGTGATCCACCCACCTTGGCCTTCCAAAGTGCTGGGATGACAGGCATGTGCTGCCGCACCCAGCCAGTGTGCTTCATTTAAACAGCACTGTGTGCCTCTCAATGTGCTTCACCTGTACTTTCTCCAGCACTCCTCACCTTGCCCCTGAGATGGATCCATGATAACCCCTATTGTCTAGATTAGGAAACCAAGGCTACAGGGCTCTGAAATTCACCATGGAAATAGGGCATTCTTTATTGGGAAGTCCATAAAGCACCAACACTGGGAAAGTGCCATAAAGTTCATCTAGATCAGAAGTCAGGAAACTATGGGCCCGTGGGCCAAATCTGGTCCACCACTTGTTTGTGTAAATAAAGTTTTATTGGAACACAGCCATGCCCATTCATTTAAATGTTAGTCATACAGAGACATGGCCAAAAATATTGATCATCTGGCCCTTAACAGAAAAAGTTGCCAACCCCTGGTCTAGTGTAACCACCTTACTTTTTAGATAAGGACATTGGGGCCCAGAACAAGAAGAGCTTTGCCTGGAGCCAAATAACTAGTTGGTGACTGCAAAGTCAGCTTCAGCTCCCAGATGTCAGAGCTCTTTCCTTGTGGCCTGGAATTCTTTACTTGCTAGAAGGTAATGAACATCTTTTTCTTTGCAGAGTGGACTCACTCCTCTCCATCTGGTAGCACAAGAAGGCCACGTTCCAGTGGCAGACGTGCTGATCAAACACGGCGTCATGGTGGATGCCACCACCCGGGTAAGGCAGGCAGCTGGAACTTCAGTCTGTGTGGACTGCTTGCTCACACTTCAGAACTGAATCTTCCACGGGGCTTTGAAACCCTGAAGACCCAGTGGAACATTCTTCCCTGCCACTTCCTAGAGCGGGCAGTGGAGTTTGAAAATGCTACTCCTAATTATCTTACTTTCCCATGGGGGATTTTTAAAGTTTGCTAGACCTTTGAGCCTCTGCAGTGAGAAAGTGGGACGAATGTTTAATCATGACTCTAAGACCTGTCTAATACGAGTAGTCAGCATGTCAAAATGTCAGGTTTCCCCAGATTCACACAAAAGCTTAGCTCCTTTTCTTCCAGCACTTGGTTAAATTCAGTTCAACTTTCTCTGAACCTCTGATGTGTGCAAGGAGCTATGTGAATGGAATCTGGCATCAAGGCGTCTGCAGTTTGGTGTGGAGGTGATCGCTAGGGACAGGAAGGAAGAGCGTAATCTGATATTTACTCTTAAGAGAGGAGCTGGGAGCACAGAGGGCAGAGATGGTGTTTTCAGTTGGTGCGAGGAGGCGGGCTTCATGGAAGAAGCCACATTTTGTTTCTTTTCCCCACAAGGGAACCATATTAAAAGGAAGGGACAGTGACAGTACCAGGAACTCCTGCCCCCTCCAGAGTAGCACAGAAATGCCAGCAACAATGTTATGCTGAAGTCACCCTGAGAAAAGTCTGGAAACTGTGTTTTGTCTCCAACTGCCTGCAGCTTCCACAGGAACCTGCTTAAAATCTAAGAATGTTCTGGATCTTTGAGGCTTCACTTGCAGGCCCTGTTTAGTCTTTTGGGGTCCTGCACCAAAAGACCCTGTCCTGTGGGTTAGAATGGCCTTGAGGATCCCAAAGTCACCCCATTATGGGAAGGACCTGCGCTTGGGTGGTCTCTGGAATCTGGCACCAGCTTCCCGGGACACTTGGGACCAAGGAGCTCAGAGGGCCTTGGCCTGCCTGCCCACAGGAAGCATTACCACAAAATTCAGCAGGACAGACTCCTTGAACAGCCCAGACTCACATGAGCAAATGTCCCAAGCCCATGCATTTCAATAAGCAATGATCAGTTCCCGTAAATTCCATCACGCCACAACTAAGTCACTTGGACAGCCTTTTGGGGGTTTTTCAATGGGATTTCAGCTTTCTAATGGAAATAAGCCTGTTGTCATTGGAGTGAACATGACCTCACATCCCCATCTGCCCTCATCTCAGCGCCATTCCCAGGCCTGAAGGCTATTTCTTCCTCTTGAAATAGCCCCCTGGGATTCTGTGACGCTGCTCTCTCCAGGTTTCCCTCTCCCTCTCTTCTGCCTCGGCCTCACTCCCTCAGCCCCACTTTTCACCCTCCACTGTATCCTGGGGGACCTCACTCACCTCCAAAGCTCTCAGATCTCCCATGCACTGACGACCCCAGCATAGCCCTCTTCTTGCGGTTCAGTGTCCGTTTTCCAGTTGCCAGGTTGACATCTCCCCTTGGGTCTCCCACAAGCATCTCAGCCTGGTGGTCTCTGCCCAGCAGCAGCCATTCAGCTTATCAGTGTCAGCCTTCAAGGGGCTCCCTGTCCATTTTTTCTTTGAATCGGCTGCTTTGGGAAGGATTTCATGTGATGCCCAGCTCAGGAGAGCTCTGGTCACTCCTTCTCATCTGCTTTTCAGATGGGCTACACTCCCCTCCATGTGGCCAGTCACTACGGAAACATCAAGCTGGTGAAGTTTCTGCTGCAGCACCAGGCAGATGTAAACGCCAAGACCAAGGTACAGGGATGCCCTAGCCCCGACTCCTGCACTGACCCTTCTCCATGCCACATCAGGGTGCAGCCAGAGCTGCTGCTCTGGGCCACTAGGGGTTCCACCACAGTTGACCGTGGACACTGAAGGAAGAAAGGGGGAAAATGCATTTTATTAATGTCCCACTTCGAAGATGGACAGGCACTATCATGTGTAGGCAGGTCTCGGTCTAATGGTTGGCTAATCCTGCCAAAATGTCTGCTTGCTTTGCAGCTAGGATACAGCCCCCTGCACCAGGCAGCCCAGCAGGGACACACAGACGTCGTGACTCTGCTTCTGAAAAACGGTGCTTCCCCAAACGAGGTCAGCTCGGTGAGTACACTCTGTCTCCTGAGTTTAGAAAACTGCTCCCCGTGGCAGCAGCCCTGGGTGACCTCCCCTAACCATAGAGGTTAATGCACATGTCTGGGGCCTGGACGGGGCCGCAAGACCCTAAAGCCATAGCTACCTTGGATACCCTGGGGATGGGGCACTGTGATCAGTTCCTCTTTCTGGTGAATTGATCGTTTTCCTTTTAAGTACCATTTTCCCTCCTCTTTTATGTTTATTAAAATATCCTTCTTGAGTGCGAGTGCAGTGGCTCACGCCTGTAATCACAGCACTTTGGGAGGCTAAGGAGGGAGGATTGCTTGAGGGCAGGAGTTCAGGACCAGTCTGGGCAACACAGTGAGTGCCTGAATCTACAAAATAATTTTTTTAATTATGTGGATGTGGTGACACATATTAGCTGTAGTGCCAGCTAACTGGGAGGCTGAAGTGGGAGGATAGCCTGAGTCCAGGAAGTCGAGGCTGCAGGGAGTTGTGATTGCACCACTGCAGTTCAGTGTCCATTTTCCAGTTGCCCACTTGAAAGCCAGCCTGGAAGACAGAGCAAGACCTTGTGTCTTTTGATATACACACACACACACACACACACACACACACAGAGACATATACATATATATATGCACATACACACATATATACCATATATATAAATATTTGTTGAAACCCATTCTAAAATATGTGAAACTGTTTTCAATATGGTGCAAGTGAACATAGTTCAATGTCCTGGGTGCTTCCTGATCTTTCAGGGCTCGAGGTTATCTTTAGTGACATCAGCAATCATTGTTCACTATGAGCTTTCTCATCTGACCATGCGGAGGTTCTATGAAATTATCTCCGTGTTTGCTTCTATCTCTGAAATAATGTGGACCCCCTTGGCTGGGTGCGGTGGCTCACACCTGTAATCCCAGCACTTTGGGAGGCCAAGGCAGGTGGATCACTTGAGGTCAGGAGTTAGAGACCAGCCTGGCCAACACTCCAGGGCGAGTGTCTCTACTAAAAATATTAAAAAAAAATTAGCCGAGTGAGGTGACAGGCACCTGTAGTTCCAGCTACTCGGGAAGCTGAGGGACAAGAACCACTTGAGTCCAGGAGGCAGAAGTTACAGTGAGCCTAGATTGCGCCACTGCACTCCAGCCTGGGCGACAGAGTGAGACTCTGTCTCACACACACACACAAAAGTGGATCCTTGATTGTAGATGGGGTTGCAGAAATTGCAGCTGCAGGTGGGCTTGAATCTGAACGGAGCCCAAGGCACATCCTAGAAGTAGAGAAGTCAAAAGAAAAACCAAGCCTCAGTATCCATTTATGATCACGTAGCTCTTTCTCTTCGAATCAAAGTAGAAAGTATGCCCTTGCTGTGTTTCTGGTGATTTGTGATTTCTGAGTATTCTGATTAGAGTTCATTGAAGTATATGGATTAATTCAACTACTTTAATATCCCATCACTGACACCCAAGAACAGACTTTGGGAGCAGCAAGCAGCCTCTCTCTGTCCTCATCTTCCTAAAACTGCATCTGCTAACTTCCTGACCTCCTTCCCGGTGGGCACCCACTTGGAAGAGCCTGACTTCTCCTTGGGAGATTTCCCCTGCTGGGTTGCAAGGCCCCACACTTGACGCTGCAGATCAAAAGCACCCCTGCCCTCCCTCCTCCCACACCCATCTCTGGGTGCTGCTGCTAACACACATCTAGGCACACACACGTGCAGGGATCTCGTTCTGGGCCCCACGGTGACATCTGTCCACTCAGGTTCTCCTGAACAACTAGAAGGTGAACTCGATCTGTGTCTAAGGGGCCAGCCCCACCTGCTAGACTCCATCCTCTGACTGCACCCGGGCTGCTCTTTTCCCAGGATGGAACCACACCTCTGGCCATAGCCAAGCGCTTGGGCTACATTTCTGTCACCGACGTGCTCAAGGTCGTCACGGATGAAACCAGTTTCGTGGTATGTCTGCCTCTCCCCCGCACCCACCCCGGACACACTCAGCCTGGCGCAGAGGCGTGCCCGGGGTTACTCTGGAAGTGGGGTGCGTTCTGGGGCTCCAGGACGCCGGTCGGAGGCGCAGCGCCCAACAGGTGGGAACTTGTCCTCCTTCCAGCGGGGCTGTGCTGCCACCTAGCGGCCTAAGGACTCGGGGCAGGACCAGCATTCCGAGCAGCAGTGGAGTGGATGGGGTTTGGGGAGATGGGAAGCCAGTTTTCCCGGGTCCCATCTCAGTGGTTCCTGCCCGGCAGCTTCTAGGCTGAGCACCTCCTCCGTCCGTTTTTCTGCGTTTGGGGCACACCCCACAGGCGTGACCAGGGAACCGCTGGGCTGGTAAAAAATGTGTGCGGCTCTAGTTTGGGTTGAATTATCTGCTTTTTCTCATTTTAGTTAGTCAGTGATAAGCATCGGATGAGTTTCCCTGAGACAGTTGATGAGATCCTGGATGTCTCGGAAGATGAAGGTAAAGTTGGGGTAATGAGCTCAGGCTGGTGGGGACAGAGGGGCTCTGGGCACCCTCCAAGGGGGCTTCCTGCCACCTGCCGGCTTTGCCCCCTTACAACACACCCAAGAGCTGTAGATGGACACTGAAACTGGGGAGACCTGCTTTTTATAGCTGTTGTCTATTATCAAAAATACTACTCTATTAATACAATCTTAGGTGAAGGAACATTGACTAAATTTAAAATTCCGTGAAGTTTCAAAAACACATGTGTGTTTGCATAGATTATGGATGTGTTATCAAATTGGAGCATGGTTCTACTCAGACCAACTCTCAGCCCATGAGGAACTGTAATAAAATTCTGTCTGGTTCTTTCTTTATGCTTTGAATGAATACTAAGTGGATTATTCAAAATCTGTGAGAATGCCTTTTAAGCTGCACTTCAACCACATAGCGGGTCAGTAGGTTTTGGGTTATTTCTGTGATTATGAAATTACTATAGTCTGGCTGGGTGCCTGGGTTCATGCCTGCAATCCCAGAATTTTGGGCAGCCAAGGTTGGAGGATTGCTTGAGGCTAGGAGTTCAAGACCAGCCTTGGGCAATAAAGGGAGACCCCTGTCTCTACAAAAAAAAAATTGGAACTAAAAATTAGTGGGGTGTGGTGGTGCACATTTATAGTCCCAGCTTCTCTGGAGGCTGAGGTGGGAGGATTGCTTGAGTCCAGGAGCTTGAGGCTGCAGTGAGCTGTAATCACCCCACTGCACTCCAGCCTGGGTGACAGAGCCAGACCCTGTCTCTAAAAGAAAAAGAAAGAAATTACTATAGTCTCAGCTTGTATGAACTACAGAATGCTTCCAGTATTTTCCTACCCCCAACAAACCTTATTTCATCACTAATTAGATGGGGATATTGAGCAGTAAGATCCTCAACTCTGGGGATGTTGAATAGTGGGGTGGGCTGGATCAGCTCGGTAGTCCTTTCCATCTGGGTTATTCCATGGTTGTATAACTTTGTCAACTAGAGAAGCAGAGCTGTCTGGTGCTCCTTTGGATAATATATGTCTCTCGCTTTAACTGCCTTCAATGTGGTCCTTCTTTCAACTCTGCTCTCCTTTGCTTTCCAGGAACTGCTCATATAACTATAATGGGTATGAAACGCTTTCTGTTTCCTGTGGTCTTTTCTCACTAGAGTGCATTTCACCCTAAGCAACCCAGATGCTCACTAATCCATTCCTGCTTTCCATCTTCCTCTGACAGCGAATAACCTGGAGCCAGGAGCTCAACTAAACCAAGGAATTCACACCCATGAGACCCATGCCCGGCAGGCAGCTCCTGCCTGTCCATCTCTGTGTCTGTGCCCATGCCACCATGTTTGTGATCATAACTGCATGAGCTGTTGTTCTTCCATCCTGTTAGCTCCAGATCACAAGCCATGGTGCTCACTGCTGGGTGGCATTGAATGACCCCTCAAGGTTGAGGGCCGGGGCTCCAGCTCCAGTTCAAACTAGGAGAGAGAAACAAAGGGGCAGTCAGAGGTGCAGGCAGCTGATTGACCCGTAGTTTGAACCTCTTTGTGATGGGTTTTGGAAGTAATGAGGTTTTGGCTGCCATGGTTACAGAAAATTCTCCAGCCCTTTGAAATGAGTGGGTCCAGTTCCACTGTAGTTTGTTCTTCTGTTGGTGTGGAGTGGAAAAGAGCAGTAGCAGTTCCTTCTTTGGTGTCATTGCACCCTAAAAGGGCGGTTTTGAATTGGAACTAAGCGAAGAAAGTTCTTTCTGGCTGTGTCTTTGGCTTCCTGCAAAGCCTCAGGCATCTAAGATGTCAGGAGCTGACTGCCCTGCTCTCTGTCCCAGAGCTGGAGGACCAGGACTGGGCAAAGACATTGCTCCCGGTCTCCTTGCAGCATCAAGGCCTTCCCCACTCCTCAGGAGCAAGCCCTGAGAGGCGGAGTGAGAACAGAGCTTTTTAAAAAGTAAGAGGGACTCTTCTCCCTCTACCCTGTCGCTCACTTGAGCTCTTGCTGTTTCAGGGGAAGAACTCATCGGCTCCAAGCCTGAGAGGCCGGATTCCAGGGATGTCGATGAAGAGAAGGAGCTCCTGGATTTTGTGCCAAAGCTAGACCAAGTGTGAGCAGCGCTCCTGGGAGGGTCCCTAGGAGGATGCTGAGGTGTAGCCCTGTGGCTCAGAGCAGGGATTCCAGAGGGAGGAAGAGCACAGCAGGCCAGGTGCTGGGCATGCTGCCCGCAGAGAGAGACGGTTTGCACCTTAGGATGCACTAGCTGTGCACCTGAGCCACCAGGGCAGGAGGAGGCCTTCCTCACACCATGCTGCCTGGATGCCTCTCTGCTCCTCTTCCAGTGTCCCCTCCTCTCCCAGGCTCCCCTCATTCACAGCCTTATATCCACACCCCCTCTCCATCTTATGCACACTCAACTTCTCATCCAAAAGTTGAGGAACATGGCCGGGCGCGGTAGCTCACACCTGTAATCCCAGCACTTTGGGAGACTGAGGCAGGAGGATCACCTGAGGTCAGGAGTTCATGACCAACCTGACCAACATGGTGAGACCCCGTCTCTACTAAAAATACAGAAAAATAGCTGAATGTGGCGGTGTGCATCTATAGTCCCAGTTACTTGGGAGGCTGAGGCAGGAGAACTGTTTGAACCCGGGAGGTGGAGGTTGCAGTGAGCCAAGATTGTGCCACTGTACTCCAGCCTGGGCAATAAGAGTGAAACTCCATCTCAAAAAAAAAAAAAAAAAAAAAGTTGAGGAAGATTCACATTAGAAACTATTGCCAGGCTAAGCTCGAACTCTGACTGCATCCCTCTGCCCCTGAGGTATGTTAGGTACAAGCCAGGGGAGATTCGGGTCTGCCTGGACCACATTTCTCCTTTCCCCCATGACTGCTGTGAGTTATCTCACTGTGGGCACAGTGTACACAGGGACATTTTGCAAAGCAATCTAATATCAACGACTTTGTAGAAACACTAAGCCCTAGGTGTTTTCTGAAAAGACGGAAATGTCCCTGAACAAGCGAGGAGTGAAACCACGGGGCCATTTGCTCCACTTGAATTTGCTAGACATCTGTTAGAAAGAAATACAGAGCTGTAACCCTGACCATAAGCAACTTACCTTTCATTTGGTGGGATTGAAATGCACACCAAGTGGTCATATAGCAACACAGAAAGATATATTGTTAGCCAGAGCGAGGATTCTGTCAACAGGTTCTAAAGGAGGAGAAAGGGGTGGCGAGTGCAGGTTGGAGTCATTGGGGAGGACTTCATGGAGGAGGAGGCAGTCCTTCCACCAGGTTGTGAAGGGCAGTCAGGCTCCGGAGTGGAAAGCGGGAGGGAGAGACTTGGAGGCAAGAGGAAGAGGAAGCTGTGTGCACATGTGGATCAGCCCTGTGATGTTCTGGTGTTCTTGGCATGCAGGGTGGAATCTCCAGCCATCCCCAGGATTCCCTGTGTCACACCTGAGACGATGGTGATCAGGTCAGAAGAGCAGGAGCAGGTAAGAAGCTGCTTCTCTGTGGTTTCCCCACGTGGAGAGCATGAGTACCCCGGGACAGTGATTGTTGAGGGGTGGCCTGTACGTAGCACAATAGACACTGATAGCTCACATGCCACTCACTGTCCAACTGGCATTCCACGCTTGGACGCCTCATAATGGTGCAACATCGGCGGCATTGGGTGGGCCGCGTCTGGGAGAGATGGTCAGATGGGGCCGTATCCTGTGGTGGCTCAGTCCTTGGATGCAGCCCAGGACAGCAGCAGTGAGAAACCCGCGGGTCCTTGACCAGCCCACTGTCTTCAACTCTTGGCCTAGGGTAGGAATTCCAGCCAGCAGATGTTTACTGGATTCCTGCTGTGCGCCCTGAACAGGCTCAGGCAGGAGGGCTGGACACCTGCCTCCTGGGAGCCAGGGCCCAACCGGAAAGAGTGGACTCGGACGCGTGAACTCAGTTAGCACAGAACCAGGAGGGAGAGCAGGGGAGTGCTCCACTGTGTGGTGTGAGTGCTGGCAGAGTGCAGAGCAGGGAGGCCCTAACCAGCCCCAGGGTGGCCGGGAGTATCTGTGGAGGAGGTGAGATGTGGGGAGTGGAGAGGATTAGATCAACAACGGTGAGGGACAAGGATGTTCTGGACTGGGGGAAAAGCAGACGTGAAGATCTAGAGAGCACCAAGGCCGGGCTCAGGTCCTGCTGGCTGTGCCAGGGTAGGCTGGCATCCCTGTAGTTGCAATGTTACCCTAAGGCAAGTCCCCGCTATACAGGTGAGGAAGCAGGAAGCCCCACAAGGGCGGGAGTCTGTTGTGTTCACCTCATGGACTCCAGATGTCCACAGGGCAGGTAGCCCACCCACAGCTAAGTGGTGAGGCGGTCATGGTGCTGGGATGCAGTGCCCGTCCTAGAGGAAGTTGGCCTGCCGAGGGCAGGGCTCCCTGTGGGCAGAGCTGGAAAGAAGGGGGCAGGTCTGCAGCAGGTGCAGTGGGCCTGGGGGCCAGGAGTCAGACTGAATAGTGAGGACTGGCTCCATCCATTCCAAGGCTGTGTCCCAGGGTCTTGAGCCCAGGAGAGGCATGGAGGTGGGAGGAAGCTCCTGTCTCCTTTTAGACTCCAGGACAGCCTTGTCTGATAGGGTGGTGGGGTCCTGTGGGAGCACTTTCTCCACGTGGCACCTGGTTTCTAGCAGCAAGGCTCTTCCAAGCCTCCATGCCCTGGTATGGCATCCAGCCCGCCAGGGAGGAAGTGGAACAGGAGGACCTTTTCTTTGTCCTTAGGCATCTAAAGAGTATGATGAGGACTCCCTCATCCCCAGCAGTCCGGCCACCGAGACCTCAGACAACATCAGCCCGGTGGCCAGCCCGGTGCACACAGGGTGAGTGGCGGGCACAGGGCTCGGGGACTCCTGTCTCCATCTCCCAGAGGGGATGCAGAAGCCCAGCGTGCATCTGCCCCACTCCTAGGTTTCTGGTGAGCTTCATGGTCGACGCCCGGGGTGGTTCCATGAGAGGAAGTCGCCACAACGGCCTGCGAGTGGTGATCCCACCACGGACGTGCGCAGCGCCCACCCGCATCACCTGCCGCCTGGTCAAGCCCCAGAAGCTCAGCACGCCACCCCCACTGGCCGAGGAGGAGGGCCTGGCCAGCAGGATCATCGCGCTGGGGCCCACAGGGGCACAGTTCCTGAGGTGAGCATGCACAGGCAGCCCATGTCCTCACCTGTCCCTGTGCCACGGAGGCCACGCCATCTCCACTGTCCCGACGGGGAAACAGAACTGGGTGCCCCTCCCCTTTCCCTGACTTTTCCTAACACACAAAGGCGTCCATAGCCCTGAGAGGGCTTACAACTCTCAGATCTCAGATCGGGCATGATAGCTCACGCCTGTAATTCCAATGCTTTGGGAGGCTGAGGTGAGAGCATCGCTTGAGGCCAGGAGTTCGAGACCAGCCTGGAAAACATAGCAAGACCCCGTCATTGTAAAAAATAAAAAACAAAACCAAAAAAACAACTCTTAAATATTGCGTGACACTAGAGACAAGGCCAATCTGAGGCTCTGAGGGTCTGACCATTTATGCACTGAGAGTCCCCAGGAACACAGCCTCCCTGGCTGTTTCCCCTGCGGACGAGCGAAGTACGCAGCTCCAGAGGCCTATGGCCCACCTCCCTGAAGCAGCCTGGGCTCCTCCTGGAGCTTTGCTACCCTTCAGGCACCATGGGTGTGATGTGGGGACAGGGCTGACCAGGAGGCCCTGCCTTCTACCTCTGTCCACCCTCCTGGCCCCGCTCAGAGCGGTCACCACAATTTGCAAAGCAGCAAGTTTTCTCATTGACCTTTCTTTGTCCTCAAAGCGTCCCTCCGAAGGAAATGTCATTATGACCAGTTGATAGATGAGGTTACCCGTCTAGGGATGTCAGATGGATTTTTAGAATCAGGTGCAAGGACAGGATCCTTAGGTCGTGGGAGCAGAGCCCCCATGAAATGAGACTGGCCCTGCCCTCACTGTTACTGCAAGCCTGGTGGGGAGCAAGCAGGGCTGTGGGAAGCCCGGGGGACCCCCCACGGGTCTGGTCCACTTAGAGACCTGCCTGCAGGTAGGGCCTCCACGTGGCTGTGGAAGCGCCTTCTCCATCTGGGTGGGAGCCGGCAGCCCCATCCCTCCCTGTGCCCTGCCTGCCCTGTGTGAGCACCTCCCCACCACCACGGTGTCCTTGCCTCAGCCCTGTAATCGTGGAGATCCCGCACTTTGCCTCCCATGGCCGTGGAGACCGGGAGCTCGTGGTTCTGAGGAGTGAGAACGGCTCCGTGTGGAAGGAGCACAGGAGCCGCTATGGAGAGAGCTACCTGGATCAGATCCTCAACGGGATGGACGAAGGTAGTAGGGGGGATCCCAGGGCTGGGTCCCCTCCTTGCGGAAGAGGGGTTTGAGTTGCACCTTAAAGGTGGTCTTTCAGGGCCACCTGGAGTTTGGGGAGCCCCAAGAGGCTGGAAATGGCCTGGTGTGGACAAACCCTGGGTCCCCAGGATGTGTGAGGGGATGCTCAGCTGCTGCCTGCAGCCGCATCTGCTCTGCTGGGCCTCTGGGCCTGGGCACTTCTTCTGGCCACTATGCCACCTGGCACCTGGAGAGGGTGTGTGCACTGGGTCTTGGGGACAAGGAGGCTCTGGGGCCCCTGGAAGGCCTGAACCTGTGCCTGATGTGACCGGGGTGGTGGCCTGTGTGTGTGATTCCAGAGCTGGGGAGCCTGGAGGAGCTGGAGAAGAAGAGGGTGTGCCGAATCATCACCACCGACTTCCCGCTGTACTTTGTGATCATGTCGCGGCTCTGCCAGGACTACGACACCATCGGTCCCGAAGGGGGCTCCCTGAAGAGCAAGCTGGTGCCCCTGGTACAGGCAACGTTCCCGGAGAATGCAGTCACCAAGAGAGTGAAGCTGGCTCTGCAGGTGACAGCTCTCCTCCCCGCCAGGTCCTGGGGGTGGACTGAACTCCAGGCCCCCGGGAAGGCCACCCTCTTCCCCAGGACATCTCCATGCTTTTGTCCAGTGCTTTGAAATGCCACAGTGGAGATCTGACTTTAAAGCTCAAAGGAGAGTTGAGTGGGAAGGGGTGAGGCGGAAGCTCCCTGATAAGTTGCATCCATCAAGCTGCATGACCCGGTCTGTGCAGCATGCGGGAACCGCATGACCTCTGGGAGCTGGCCGTGATGCAAGCAAAGATGCACCAGCCCTGGGAGTAAGAAGCAGAGGAGAGGGGGAGAAAGGGCTCAGGAAGGCGAGCTCCACCATGTCAGTCCTGCGGTCCAACAGCAGAGGGGACCCCATGCACCGACGGCCACTCTTTCCAGGCATGGAGCTGCCTCCCGTCTGACTAGCCCCTCTCCTGCTTGGGCCTGAGTGTCCTGCCTCTGTCATTTCACAGGCCCAGCCTGTCCCAGATGAGCTTGTCACTAAGCTCCTGGGCAACCAGGCCACATTCAGCCCCATTGTCACCGTGGAGCCCCGGCGCCGGAAGTTCCACCGCCCCATCGGACTTCGGATCCCACTACCTCCTTCCTGGACCGACAACCCGAGGGACAGCGGGGAGGGAGACACCACCAGCCTGCGCCTGCTTTGCAGCGTCATTGGTGAGAGGGGCCCCTGTCTCAGACTTGTGTTCTCCACAGCTGCAGTGCTTCTGGAACACAGTAGGGGGGTGATGCGAGAAGGCTAGGTCAGCAGTCCCCTTAGTTTTTGTTGGCTTCCCCGGGAGTGAGGTGCTCTTCCAAGAGGTGGAAGGATGATGCATCTGCATAAAAGTCCATGCCCATGCAGTGGCTCACGCCTGTATTCCCAGCACTTCGGGAGGCCGAGGCAGGTGGGTCACCTGAGGTCAAGAGTTCGAGACAAGCCTGACCAACATGGAGAAACCCCATCTCTACTAAAAATACAAAAATTAGTCAGGCGTGGTGGCACACGCCTGTAAACCCAGCTACTCCAGAGGCTGAGGCAGGAGAATTGCTTGAACCTGGGAGGTGGAGGTTGCAATGAGCGGAGTTCATTCCACTCCTGGGCAACAAGCATGAAACTCCATCTAAAAAAAAAAAAAAAAAAAAAGTCCATGGCCCTGGGGAAGAACCCTCCAAGCCCTAGGAGGAGGGGCGTGCAGGTCGCTAGGAGGAAGAGCAGAGGGTGAGGGTAGGTGTGCCCAGGGCTGCAGACCAAGTGAGCCTCACCCAGTCTCACCTTGCACACCAGGGCCTTAGCATTTTAGTAAGCTCCATGCTTACGTCCTGAAGACTGTCCCCAGCCCCGTTTCTGCCGGTGTTACAGGAGGAACAGACCAAGCTCAGTGGGAAGACATAACAGGAACCACCAAACTTGTATATGCCAACGAGTGCGCCAACTTCACCACCAACGTCTCCGCCAGGTGAGACAAGGCCAGCCCAGCCCAGCACTGTGTGGGCCATCCTCAGGCCTGAGACTGAGGCTCCCTCACTGTCCCCTCCACGTGGAAGCCTCTGTGACCACAGGTGTGGCAAGAATAGCCATGGCGTGATTCATGGGCTGCTTCCATCTGGACGGAAAGGATGCTCTCTGTTGGGCACTTGGGAACACATTATAACGTGCCCTCCTTTTTAGGTTTTGGCTGTCAGACTGTCCTCGGACCGCTGAGGCTGTGAACTTCGCCACCCTGCTGTACAAAGAGCTCACCGCAGTGCCCTACATGGCCAAATTCGTCATCTTTGCCAAGATGAATGACCCCCGAGAGGGGCGCCTGCGCTGCTACTGCATGACGGATGATAAAGTGGACAAGACCCTGGAGCAGCATGAGAACTTCGTGGAGGTGGCCCGGAGCAGGGACATAGAGGTACGGGGCTGGGCCCTGCACCGCCTCTGGGACAAACCCTCCTGCCATTTCTCCAGAACACCCTGGAGAGAACACCCTGGTGCAGGCAGGAAGTCTTCCCTCTGTAGACGAGGGGCTCCACAGCTGTCTGTCTTTGAGACCCCTCTTGAGAAGCATCTTAGATAAGCTTCAGGAAAGGTGAGAGATGCCACCATGCACATATCAGAGGAGGCTGCAGGCTTTTGGTCCAGTGATCTGTGAAAAGAGTTGGCATTTGCAGAAGGTCTTGTGCACCAGGGACTATTAAAAGTGCTGGACAGGCCGGGCGCAGTGGCTCACGCCTATCATCTCAACACTCTGGGAGGCCAAGGTGGGCGGATCACCTGAGGTCAGGAGTTCGAGACCAGCCTGGCCAACATGGTGAAACCCTGTCTCTACTAAAAATACAAAAATTAGCCGGCGTGGTGGCACAGGCCTGTAATCCCAGCTACTCGGGTGGCTGAGACAGGAGAATCACTTGAACCCGGGAGGCAGAGGTTGCAATGAGCCGAGATCGCACCGCTGCTCTCCAGCCTGGGTGACAGAGCAAGACTCTGTCTTAAAAAACAAAAAACAAAAAACAGTACTAGCCAGCTGGGTATGGTGGTGGGGGCAAGAAACAAAACAAAAAACAAACAAACGAAAGTGCTGGCCAGGCTCAGTGGCTCATGCCTATAATCCCAACACTTTGGAAGGCTGAGGCAGGTGGATCGCTTTGAGCCCAGGAGTTTGAGACCAGCCTGGGCAACATAGTGAGATGCCATCTCTATTAAACAAATAACTAAAAATGTTTTTCTTGCATAATCTCATTTAATTCTCATGTTTGTGGGTACCTTTATTATTCCTTATTTAGGTATTAAGAAACTGAGGCTGAGAGGTTAAGTAATGTGCCCATGGTCACACAGCTAAGTGAGTGGTCGAGACAGGATTTATCTGGGTCATCTCTGGCCCGAGTCCACACTGTGACCTGCTGTGCTAGAGTTTCAGTAGCACCCAAGTGAGGAGGCAGAGGAAAGGGCTCAACAGATAATGCGCAGAGTGAAGGCATGGGGGCTAGGTCTGAACCGGTTCCCGATCCTAAGAGACCCACTTGGTTTAAGATGTGTAGTAAGCCAGCAGTGATCTAAGCCTCAGAATCTGTGCTGAGTTTTCCTGGGGAAGGCTGAGGGCCCCGTAGAACAAGCGCAGGACTGGAACCTTGGTTCTAATCCTGTCTTAGGCACTAACGAGGCAAACCGGTTTTTCTCTTTGGGCCTCAATTTTTTCAACTGTCAAATGGGTTAATGATAACTTCTCAGTTGAAGGCTTTATATATACACAGTAGGGACCATTATTATCGGTGAG
The DNA here is from genome assembly GCF_003255815.1 of Theropithecus gelada. NCBI lineage: Eukaryota > Metazoa > Chordata > Mammalia > Primates > Cercopithecidae > Theropithecus > Theropithecus gelada. Next base: position 40,646,149 of record NC_037676.1, on the reverse strand, counting down.
ATTAAAATAGAGCAAGTGCTTTCCAGCTCTTCTCATGAACAAAGCATCTTTGGACAGACGTAAAAACAGAATCTTGGTTTTATTTTTAGAAACAGGATCTCAGTCTGTTGCCCAGGCTGGAGTGCAGTGGTGCCATCATGCCCACTGCAGCCTCAAACTCCTGTCCTCCAGTGATCCTCCTGCCTCAGCATCCCACGTAGCTGGGACTACAGGCACTTGCCACCACACCTGGCTAATTTTTAACATTTTTTTTGTAAAGATGGGGATCTCCTTGTGTTGCCCAGGCTGGTCTCAAACTCCTGAACTCAAGCAATCTTCCCACTTTGGCCTTCTAAAATGGAGGGATTACAGGCATGAGCCGCAATGCCCAGCCCAGAACCAGGATTTTTTGTTGTTGGTGGTGGTGTTTTTGTTTGTTTGTTGGTTTGTTTGTTTTTCAGAAACTATGTTATTATGATATTCAAGTGACGTTTTGGAGTACTTGATAGCAATTCTCATCAACATCTCAGGGATATTAGAAGATCGCTACATATAACAAAATCCATTGAAGTCAGGAAGCATGCCTCATTGATCACAATTTTAGAAATAAAGCCTTTCCCAAAACAAATAGTGGATTTCTCAGCACACACCCCCATGCCTCTTGCTGTGGCAGGGTGTGTCTTGGAGAGGGAAGGACCGAAGGTTGAAGGTGGGACATCTGGGCCCTTCTCTCCCTGACAAGCTGTATCTGCTTTTCCTCTCCTGTAGGTGTTGGAAGGAATGTCCCTCTTTGCAGAACTCTCCGGCAACTTGGTGCCTGTGAAGAAAGCTGCCCAGCAGCGGAGCTTCCACTTCCAGTCATTTCGGGAGAACCGTCTGGCCATACCTGTAAAGGTGCCGGCACCCTCTGGCTGACCTCTCCTCTGGGTCTAGGAAGTTGGGGAGGCAGAATTCTCTAAACCAGACAGCCCAGTGGCCTAGGAAAGGGCCCCTGAATTCTCCTTTGTGTGATTGAGTTTAGGTGAGGGACAGCAGTCGAGAGCCGGGAGGGTCCCTGTCATTTCTGCGCAAGGCGATGAAGTACGAGGACACCCAGCACATACTCTGCCACCTGAACATCACCATGCCCCCCTGCAGCAAGGTGAGCTGGCACCTGCCGAGGAGCCTTGGCCAGAGAAGGCTTCCCCATAGGCGGTCCCCAAACAGACCCCAGGTCCAGCACTTCCAAGGGGCTTCTTTCTGGTGGAACCTTTGAGTCCCCCGAGGCACACAAAGGTGCTGAGCTCTCCTCCACATGCTCATGTTGTGGCCTGAGGGGAGACCGTGCCCTGGCCCTCTCTGCAATTCGCGTGCAGTGCTGGTTATGTGACAGGAGGAACAAATGTTGGTATCAAATGGTGATGGGCACATTCACGCTGTGGACCCTGGGCTCCCTAGGTGTGAAGGTGGCAAGGGGTCCTAAGAGCATCTGCCTCAGTATCCCTGGCCCGAGGCCTCCAAGGTTCGCACCAAGGAGAGCTGCTAAGGTCTCCCAGCCCCGGCATGGCTTCTCTCAGGCCGCTTTTTCATCTACCTGCTTATCTTCCCAGGGTGCTAGGCCCTCACAGAAGGGAAGCCTGGTGTCCTCAGCCACTGCAAACACCCAGGGTTTTGAGCTCAGCAAAGGAGTCTTGGCCACGTATGTTCATTTGTCAATACCTGTAAGAGTATCCCAGTCACCACCTCTGCTAGGGACTTTGGAGGGATCATACGTCTCCAGACCGTCTCCGTGGTTTTCGTTGGTGTTGTTTTGCTGTTGTTGTTGTTTTAATCATTAGCCTTCCATGCTAAACTAGGAAAGAAGCAAGGTTACATTCATAAGTCCATGGCTCAATCTCTTTTCTTTTTGGGGATGAGATGAGGGTGAACCAACTTATCTTTCAAAAGAGGATTTTCAGGCTGGGCACAGAGGCTTATGCCTGTAACCCCAGTGCTTTGGGAGGCTGGGACAAGAGGATTGCTTGAGCCCAGGAGTTCAAGACTAACCTGGGCAACATAGTGAGATCCTGTCTGTACAAAAAAATAAAAATGAAAAATTAGCTGGGCATGGTGGCATGCACCTGTAGTCCCCAGCACTCAGGAGGCTGAGGCAGAAGGATCACTTGAGACCAGGAGTTTGAGGCTGCAGTGAGCCATGATCGTGCCATTGCACTGCACTCTAGCTTCAGAGACAGAGTGAGACCCTGGCTCTTAAAAACAAAAGAGAGAGAATATTTTTCTGCAGCCTTGGGCAAGCATCTGGATGCTTTCCACAGGGCTGTGATGTTAAGGCCTTAGGGCAGTACAGAAACGGGTCTTTGAAGCAGAAAGAAATCCAAAAAGAAAAACAATTGTTTTAAGTTCAAACCCAGCTCCACCACCTATTAACTGGGTGATCTTGGGCAAGGAACTTAGTCTCTCTATGCTTCAGTTTCCTTATTGATGAAATGGGAGTAATACAGTACCCAGCTCCTGTGTTGCCATGAACATTAAATAGGGCCTCACAGGTGATGGGGTGACGTGAGCCTGCCGTTATTATGACTGTGATTAATAACGCATGTACACTTCGTCAGCTTCCCTTCACTCCCACTCTTCCCATGCGTTACTCTTTGTGCTAAGTCCCTGAAGAAACGGACTGTTTACCAGGACTGGGGTCAGCCTTCCCCACCCCTGCATCATAGGAGCTCAGATCACCTTCTCTAGGAAGGTGGGGAGAGTCCAAAACCCAAAGCACCCTTTCTTCTTCTGCAGGGAAGCGGAGCTGAAGATAGGAGAAGGACGCCGACACCCCTGGCCCTGCGATACAGCATTCTCAGTGAGTCCACACCAGGTACAGCCTCTGTGTGATAATGCATGCTTGCTCCCTTCCCAAGAAGGGTGGGTGTGAGCTTATCTCCCTGCAGCCCTGTGAGGGCTCTGCTGAGGTGCCGCTCGCTCAGCCAGTTCCAAAAGCAGCTGCAGAGCTGACTCGGGTCCTCCCCTGATCTTGCAGAGAGTCTAGACAATCACCCCAGTGCACACGGAAGCCACGTCCATCAAAGGCCGTATCCTCACGCCTGTCAACTGTGTCCTGCCCTGGCTACTAAATGAAATCTAATGCTTCTCCCCAGGTCTTCTCAGCGGGACAGACCAGGCAGAGAAGATGGCTGTTATCTCAGAGCACCTCGGTCTCAGCTGGGCAGGTGAGTGGGGAATTGGGGGCAGAAAAGCACTTTGTCCGTCTCACCTGCCCTCTTCCCCCGTAATGAGCAATGAATGAGGCATTTCTAACCCTCCTTTTATCACCCATGGGTTATCTGATTTGTGATTGTCTGAGCTGGGTCTGCTGTCCAAGCCACACCATTGAGTGCCCATGGAAGGGGGAGCCCCCTGCCTCCATCTCTGTCTGACTTTCCTTTCTAAGAAAGAATCAACTTTTGAGGTTACAGGCGACCTTGAAAAGGAGGGAAGAAGAGGACAAGTCTTGACATATTTCACTATGGTCCGTGGCTGTGCCTGGATCTCGCAGAAGTCCTGCCAGGCGTCGGGGTCGATCTTATTTAAGGGAGGCAGGTGGGCAAATAAAGTGAAGGGTCAGAATGTGCTGTGCCCAACCACAGACCCTAGAACTGGATTCTCCCTGTGTAACCGCAGCAGGTCCATTGCCCGATGTGAATGGCAAGTCAAGACACACGGAGACACAGGGTTGCAGCAGTGAAAGAGGCTTAATCACAGGGCCACCAAACAAGGAGGGAGGAGGAAACCTCAAATCCATCTCCCCAAGGAGGCATTCAGGGTTAGGGCTGTTAAAGGCTTTGGAGTGGCTGAAGTGTGGAGGTGGTTGATTGGTTGGAAAGTACAGGGTGAAGTCATGGACAGGGAGAGGAAGAAGCTACATTCTCGTGCTGATCCCTGCCTTCAAACTGGTTGCTGGAATTGGGACTCTGAAAACCATCTTAAGGGATCCTTAAACAGAAGCCTAATGTCAGAAACCCTGTCTTTAGGAACAATGGGGGTGCAAGTGGTCAGTATCCAGCACTGTGTGGCTTTGAGCAACAAAGAAGAGGACCCAAATGCAGCTTGGTGAATGCTTAATTATAACTGTATTTCTGTCCAGAGCCCAGCGCTCAATGCTTGTTGACGCTGAGAAGATGGCTTCCCCTCCCCCTCCTTATTTTTTGTTAGCCTTTATATGAGTAGACTCCCTTCATTCACTTCACTTCACTTCATTCACTAAAGAAGACTTTAGACATACTTAGAAACCTTTTGGCAATAACTTGTGGAAAGACAGAAGTCCAGACATGGCTCCTTCTTTAAACCATGACTGCTGGCTGCTCAGGGGGCGTGTATGTGCATGCGTGTGTGCGCGCATATGTGTTGTGAGTGTGTGCACGTTTGTGTTGTGTGTGCGTGTTCTGATTCTCACCATCACTTTCTCCCCAGTCTTCTTCATCCTTGAAATTAGACTCGAATGCTATTTTCCTTCTAAAGAAATAACAATAAAAATAATGGGGGATTTTGGCTAACAGTCTGCATTATTGCCTTGCATTTAGATGGGAACTTGTATTTTCATTTTAAATGTAAATAACACCTCTCCCTGAAGAAGCATAAGCTCAGGAGTCCATTTCTGTTCTCACTGGTTCTCGGCAGCAGGGCGTGGTGTCCTGGTGTGGCCAAGGCAGCGCTGGGGTGAGAATTGGCAGGTGCGGCTCCCTCCTGGCTCAGGGACTCACTGACTCTGTGACCTTGCAGAAGTTGCTGACCTTGCTGAAAGGTCATGTCATCTCATATTGGAAGTTATGAAAGGAAGAAAGGACATTTAATCATTCATTCATTCATTCATTCATTCAGGACCTATTTATCAAGCACCCCTCCCATTCTTCCATTTTCTGGAGATATAAAGGTATAGGTGCTGGCATTTCATAAGGAACTTCTTGATAAGAAGGAAGACCAAATCCTCAGGGAGGCTGCCTCAGAGCTCCCTGTGCTCCACACTGCGTGCCCTCACGCCCCAGTGCCCACCCAGCCTGTGTGCCGGAGGCCCCCTGCATGGCTCACATTTGCCGTTGTTTCTTTGCTTGCAGAGTTGGCCCGGGAGCTGCAGTTCAGTGTGGAAGACATCAACAGGATCCGAGTGGAAAATCCCAACTCCCTATTGGAGCAGAGCGTGGCCTTGCTGAACCTCTGGGTCATCCGTGAAGGCCAAAACACAGACAGTCAGTACCGTCCCGCTGAGGAAGCCTGTCCTAGGACCTCCTCCTCACCCAACTGTTCTTTCTTCAAATTCCATTCATGACACTGGCCTCTGGAGTCAGTCTGTCTGTCTCTCTCATACACACGCATGCGCCTCTCGCATCAGGAGGTCTCCAGGCAGTCCTGCCGGAAGGCATGATCAGAGAAGCTTGGCCTCAGCCTTTCTAATATCCTTGGAATAAGATAAAAATTGCAAAGCCTGGCACAGTGGCTCCCACCTGTAGTCCCCACACTTTGGGAGGCCAAGGTGGGAGGACTGCTTGAGCACAGGAGTTTGAGAGCAGACTATGTAACATAACCCTTTAAAAATTAGCTGGGTGTGGTGGCACACACCTGTAGTCCCAAATACTCTGGAGGCTGAGGCAGGAGGATCACTTGAGCCTGGGAGGTCAAGGCTTCAGTGAGCTACAGTTGCACTGCTGCACTCCAGCCTGGGCAACAAGCAAAACCCTGACTCTAAAAAACATAAAATAAAAATTGTATCAGGACTCCTAGATGACAATGTGTGTGCAGGGTGTATGACTCATCTTTGAGGTCTTCCTGTTGAATTTCCCAAGCAAATGAGTATTGTCCTCTCAGGACACAGTCTGGGTAAGCTGGACCCCAGTCTGAACCAGTTCTCATTCTCCCAGGAGCTTCCTCCAACCTGGAGGGAACTTTGCCTCGTTCTCTTTTCAGCTCCTCCTCAACCAGATTCCCAGACTCAAAACCACTAAGTAGAAATTGAGTGTTTACATTTGCATCTCAAATCATCTGGCAAGGACCAAGAATTTCAAAAGGACAGAATCTAATCATTCTAATCCTTATTTTCTTGTAGTACTCCTCTTAGATTACAAAAATAAAAATAAAAATAAAAAACAGTCTTTCTAGACTTTTAAATTGGCCACTGTGGTGGGCGCGGTGGCTCACGCCTATAATCCCAGCACTTTGGGAGGCCAAGACAGGCAGATCACTTGAAGTCAGGAGTTCGAGACCAGCCTGGCCAACACGGCAAAACCCTGTCTCTACTAAAAGTACAAAAATTAGCTGGGTGAGGTGGCATGCACCTGTAATCTGAGCTACTCAGGAGGCTGAGACACGAGAATTGCTTGAACCTGGGAGATGGACAGTGAACCAAGATTGCCCCACTGCACTCCCGCCTGGGTGACAGAGTGAGACCAATAAATAAAATAATTTACTGTTTTTTTGGTAACAGGCCAGTAAATAAAATAACTGCCCACTGTTAGCATTTGGAAAAGATCTGTTGAAGTATAAAAAGTATTCTCCCAAAAGGAAGTTTGTTTTGATTCTAAGAAAAGAGGGTACCTCCACCTTCTGAAAAAAATTATCTCCCTTCTCCATCTTCGTCCTGACCCCATTTTCTGAGCCCATGTGATCCTTGCTCGCTGGCCTGGAGTAACGCATATCTCTCTTCTGCGCCCACAGTGGAAAATCTGTGCACAGCCCTGCAGAGCATCGACCGTGGCGAGATCGTGAACATGCTGGAGGGTTCTGGCCGACAGAGCCGCAACTTGAAGCCAGACAGGCGGCACACGGACCGCGACTACTCGCTGTCACCCTCCCAGATGAATGGTGAGTGTCACCTGGACCAGGTGGGGGCTGAGCCGGGGCCCTGCCCTTCAGGCATCAGCACCAATAACCCCTTCTCATAATACTTCATCCCTCAAAGCCCGCTCTGCCTCCCACTGGTGGGAGGGCTGGTTTGTCAGCAATGAGTTCCTCCTTTCGGGGGGAAGCAGAGGTGAAGGAGAGAGAGATGGCTGCTCCTGTACAGGTGGGCATCGCCTGCCGATTGTGCCTCTGCAGCCCTGCAGAATGGCCTCCAGGCCCTTGCCATCAGCAACTGCATCCCCAGAGGGCCTGGTGTATGAGAAAAAGCTGAGTCAGAGGCAGCCAGCTAGACATTGCCCCTAAACAGCTGCATACTTTCCAGTAGCTCTTTGCAAGGCGTGGGCCCTCTTTGGGGTGTCAGTGTCCCCGTCTGTAAAACAGTCAGTGGTTGGGAAGCAGAGGGCCATTCCTGGCCCAAGGTCTAGCACAGTTTAACTGGACGATGTTTTACAAATCCTGCTGCAGCCACTTCTAGGGACTGAGCAGTTTGCTCTTCCTGGAGCTGGGTCTCTCTGCTTTTTCCTCTCTCCCTTTTCTATCATCTCATCTCCTTCCCCTCATTCTTTGTTGATGTGACTCAGCATGGCAGGGGTACCCCATGAGATCCAGCCCAAGGAGAGGATGTACAGGAGTCTGTGACCTCTGCCCCCAAGCTCCTGTCACTCCTGGGCCAGGGCCCCTCACAACCCCTTCCTCGCCCACCCCCTCTCTGGCCAGCGGGCACATAAACGGCGAGGCCCCACTCTCCGGCCAGGAGGTCTGGGTTCTAGGCCCTTCCTTCCTGCCAGCTCCCTGCATGACTGAGCCCTCTCCCCTTCTGTAAAATCAGCAAGTTGGATTGGATCCCTAAAATTCCTTACAGACCTTGAAACAAAATTTCCATGTCTGTGACATGGCATCCTTAGGTGGCTGACCCGTCACCCCGGATGCCTGCATGGTGATGTGTATGCTCCTCAAGCTCTTCGTCTTAAGGGCCATCCCCGCCACGCCCAGACTGAGGGTGGGCACCTGTGACTGGGTACACAGTTGGGGGACGCGGCCGAGGGCAAGTCCCAGGTGGGCCTGGGTATGGAGCCCCTGCCAGGGGACCCTGTGCTCCCTGAGCCCTCCCTGTTCCCTACCCCACATCCTGTGACTCCTGAAGTGTGCCATTTCGCACCCTGGAAGCAGGGCCCGTCTGCTGATCACGTCCCAACCCCTCTCTTCTGCCTCTAACCTCATGTTGACCTCTGTGCACCCCCGCTATCGTGCTGCCTGTCTCCACTGTCTCCACTGTCCCCATTTCGGCAGGCACAGAGCCGGCCATGTCCACATGCATGTCATGGCCCCCAGCCCTGTCTCCCCACGCATCTCATGGCTGTGTCCTAGGCGTACATGTGTGTGCGCCTGTGTGTGTGTGCATATGTGTGTGCGCGTGTGTGCATGCATGTGCGTGTGTGTGCGTGTGTGTGTTCTCATGTGTGCATGTGTGTGCACGGGTGTTGCTGTGTGGTGCTGCCTGCTGCGTGTGCCCAGCCCTCTCCCTGGGTCCACCCCCTTGGGGATTCCAGCCTCCCCTCAGGGGACCTGGCTGGAGCTTTACAGGAGCTCAGTGGGCCAAGGGCAGTTGAGGGAGGTCACAAACCTGGGGAAATTCTGGTGACAAAGCTCCTCTGCCTTCCCGTGTGTGGAGGCTTCTTTAACATCCAGTGCATACTTTCGGTCAAGTCAGAGGGGCACGCTTTTGATTTCCTGTGCCCTGATTAAGCACCTACAGGACTATGGGCCACCAGAACCGCTTGAGTGTGAATATTCAGTTACAGACCTGGGCATCTGTGAGCATCTCCCCGGGCCACAGACCCCTGGCCTCTGCCAGGCTTTGAGGCATTCTTGCCCGAGTGGTTCTCAGTCCCTGTGTGGGACTGGGCCTGTGTACTCCATGTCTGCTGAAAGCGCTCTGCTTCAGGGGGTCAGCCCATTTGGCAAATATTTTTCAAGCATCAACCGCACGCCAGGCACTGTGCTAGGCAGGAGAGAGATACCTGTTCTCAACCAGACAAAACAAAACAAAACAAAACAAAAATCTGCCTTCGTGGAACTTTTCCCTCCTATGAGGAGAACCACGCGGGGGACTGTATCACGCACCAGCAGTTACCGCACATGGTGCAGGAGAAACAGACCAGAGTCGGGGCTTGGGGAACTCATGGTGAAAGGGAAGTGGGTGGCGTTGGAGCACTTGCCGGAGATGAGGTGGGAGCCATGCGTTGGCGCTGAGGAGGAAGATTTCAGGGCAGGGAGTGTGAAGAGGGCTTTCCTGATGTGTTCACAGGATGGGGCTGGAGGCGGAGGCAAAGGGACAGCGGGAGAGAGGGCAGGCGTGGGGGCTGAAGGGGTGGCACGGAGCCCACCCATAGACTGTCATGAGGACATTGGGTTTGATGTGGAGTGAGCTGGAAAGCCACCAGAGGGTTCTGGCCAAAGAGTGGCATGACTGCACTTCAGTCTTTGAGGGAGCCCTCTCCCGAGTAGTTGATTTCAAATGGTCACAGTCGAATGCTCTGTGCTTCCTGGCTACTCTGTGCAGCCTCAGCAGCCCCCGATGGCCTCTTTGGCGAGTCCCCGTTAGACCCAGCTCTGTGCCCCATGTACCCTCCCCCGGCCCCAGCAGACTGATGCACCGATGCCCTGCTTGGTCTAGAATTGGCGTCTTTATATTTTTCCTGCCTTCCTCCCTGCCCCAGAAAGTCTGGCCCTCATCTGGATGCCCTTGTGGTCTGGAGAGAAGATGGCAGGACAGTCAGAGGTCTGAGGGGTTGGGGGGGCACTACAGGCTCTGCAGCTTCTCTGCTCTCCCCTGGGCAGGGCTCGTGATGGCCTAACCTGGTGCCCACCCAGCCCACTGCACCGATGCCCACAGTCGGACCTCGGCTCCTTTGTGCTTTTCCTGGTCCCTCTGCGTGTCTGAGCCTCCTTCTGAGGCCCTGGGACTCTGGGCAGTGATAGGCAGCTCTGTGAGAGCGACATAAGTGGGTGGTGTCCGGGAATTAGAAGCCTGAGGCTGTCTCTCCCTCCATAGCTCTGCTCGCCACCAGTGCCTGAATTGGCCAGAGCAGAGGCACTCAGGCCAAAAGGCCAGTGTGCTTCTCCCACACAGGACAAAACTGCCCAGGCCCTGGGAATAAACATGAAAAAAGCATGGCCTATAGAGCCAAAATAAAATAGCATGTTTCTGAAAATAAAACAGACTTCCCTTGTGAGAGGAGAAATGGTCATCTCACACCCATGTGAGCTCCATTTGGCCTGATAAATCAGACACAAACTAATGTCTACTTGGGAATAAAACATGTTTTATTTCCCTCAATTCTTCACAACTGTGGCTAGTGAAGTGTGGCCTTGTCTGGGGCGAGGCTGTCTGATGACCCCTGTTGCCTTGCCCCATTTGCTGCTGACATTATGCTAGCAGGACGATTATTACCTCTGGGTCAGCACAGAACCAGGGCAGTGACCTGAATGAGGAGGGACCACCTGACCGTATGCGGCCCCAAACTGATATGTGTGGCTGGCTGCCTTTTACCTGACTTCTCCAACATGTAGCCCCAAGAGGAGGTCTCTAGACTGAGGGAGGGGCTGGTGACCCAGGTGTGGTGGGGCTGCGTGAGACTACCAGAGAGACAGACATTCTGGAACTCACCCTGGGGGATCCAGTGGATCTGCCTATGGTCTGGTCCACCCCAGACCTGTGAGATGTTCCTCATAAGGATGCACTTGTGCTTCTGCGAATATTGCTCCAGCTTCGTAGTGATCCCCACCAGCACCAGGAGTACAGCTAGCTACCTGCGGCGTTGGATCTCAGCCTGCATGGCTGGGAGAGGGAGCAGCTGGGCATGCACCCTAAATACTGCTACCAGGGAAGGAGTCCCAGAGTGAAGACAAGCAGGGACTTCCTGCAGAGGTGGTACATGTGCTCTCTGTATCCATACTTTTTTTTTTTTTTTTTTTTTTGAGATGGAGTTTCACTCTTGTTGCCCAGGCTGGAGTGCAATGGTGCGATCTCGGCTCACTACAACCTCTGCCTCCGGGGTTCAAGCGATTCTCCTGCCTCAGCCTCTCGAGTAGCTGAGACTACAGGTGCCCGCCACCATAGCCAGATAATTTTTATATTTTTAGTAGAGACACGGGGCCAACCATGTTGGCCAGGCTGGCGTCGAACTCCTGACCTCAGGTGATCCACCCACCTCAGCCTCCCAAAGTGCTGGGATTACAGGCATGAGCTGCCGCACCCGGCCCCTTACATCTTTATTTGGGTGAAGTTCCATTAAAGTGAATACCGTGGAAGTCTCAAGGTGGGAAAGTCACAAAAGGAACCCAAGAATGAGCCTCAAGTGTTCTGTGGCTACAAAACTGCCCTCTCCCAGTTCTCAAGTCTCATCCCAATTTCAAGGTGTGATGGAATGTTCATCCAGCCAAATCCAAGGAGCCATGTCAGATGCAATGTGTGCCACTTCTGGCCAAGACAGGGTAACAGGGACTGGATATACCCTCCTGCTTGAAACTACTGCAGACCAAAAAAAATGGACATAATATATGAAACAACAGTTTTTAAGACATTGAATATCAAATAACAAAGGACATTGATCCACAAAGCATGGGAAATAAATGAAGTGAGTCCTACAGCTGTCTAGTTTACTGTTTTGAAAGTCCAAGGAGACCAAGACAGCTGGAGTTCTCAAGACAGAGCACCAGAGAGGAGACAGTTGCACAGATAGAACACTCTGGAGACCTGTAGAGGGTCCCCCACAAATTTCAGATGAGTATTAGCCAGCTATTCCCAATTAATCTCTCACAGCCTTTGTTCAGGAGACAAAGAAGGATCTCATCTGAGAAATAGGGAAAAATTAACCCCCAAAGCTCCAGTCCTTCCTAATAAAATTTGAAAGCAAAATGCAAAAGGATCAAACTGCTTCCAAGTAACTTAGCTGCATAACAGAACAAAGCTCAAGCATACAGGGATACAAAAACATCCAGCACTCCACAAGGTAAAATTCGCAATGTCCAGCATTCAATTAGGAGTAACCAGACACACAAAAAGGCAGGAAAACAGGATCCATAATGCGGAGAAAAATCAACCCATTGAAACTGACCCAGAGTTGACAAATATGTTAGAATTAGCAGACAAAGGGCTGGGCGTGGTGGCTCAGCACTTTGGGAGGCCGAGGTGGGCGGATCACCTGAGGTCAAGAGTTTAAGACCAGCCTGGCCATCACGGTGAAACCCTGTCTCTACTAAAAATACAAAAAAATTAGCTGGGTGAGGTGACGGGCACCTGTAATCCCAGCTACTCAGGAGGCTGAGGCAGGAGAATCGCTTGAACTCAGGAGGCAGAGGTTGCAGTGAGCCGAGATAGTGCCATTGCATTCCAGCCTGGGCAACAAAAGCGAGATTCTGTCTCAAAAAAAAAAAAAAGAATTAGCAAAGATAGTAAACCAGTGATTGTAACCATATTTCAGATATTTTTTTTAAAAAAAGTTAAGTAGAGACATGGAAGATATTTTTTAAAGGCCCAAGCCAATCTTCTAGAGATGAAACTATAATGTGTAGGATGAATACACTGGATAGGATTAGACATTAGACACTGCAGAAGAAAATATTAGTGAACTTGACAATATAGCAAGAGAAATTCTAAATATTTTTCTTTTCTTTCTGTTTTGGAGAAACAGAAAGTGAGCTATGGGGAAATTTCAAGTGACCTAATATGTGAAATTACAATTCCCAACAGAAAAGAAGGAAGAAAAAGTATTGTAAGAAATTCGAAGCTGGGCACAGTGGCTTATGCCTGTAATCCCAGCACTTTGGGAGGCCGAGGTGGGTGGATCACTTGTGGTCAGAAGTTCGAGACCAGCCTGGCCAACATAGTGAAACCTTGTCTCCACTAAAAAAAAATACAAAAGTTAGCTGGGCATGGTGGTGCACGACTGTAGTCCCAGCGACTTGAGAGGCCAAGGCAGGAGAATTGCTTGAACCCAAGAGGTGGAGGTTGCAGTGAACTGAGATTACATTACTGCACTCCAGCCTGGGCAACAGAGTTCTCAACCATCCCCCCACAAAAAAAAGAAAAAGAAAAAAAAAGAAATATAGACAAAAATTTGCCAAATTTGATAAAAATCATAAAGACATAGATCCAACAAGTTTGATGAACCCCATGCACAGGAAACATGTGAGCAACTCTATCAGGGCACATTATTAGCAAACTGGTCAAAACCAGTGGTAAAGAGAAAAATCTTAAAAGCAATCAGAGGGGGAAAAAATGTGTTATGTACAAGGGAACCAAAATAAGACTGACATCAGATTTCTTATTAGAAACAGCACAAGCCAAGGACGGGCATGGTGGCTCATGCTTGTAATCCTGGCACTTTGGGAGGTCAAGGTGGGTGGACCACTTGAGCTCAGGAGTTCGAGACCAGCCTGGGCAACGTGGTGAAACCCCATTTCTACAAAAAATACAAACATTAGCCATGCATGGTGGTGCATGCCTGTACTTCTAGCTACTCAGGAGGCTGAGGCAGGAGAATCGCTTGAGCCCAGGAGGCAGAGGTTGCAGTGAACCAAGATTGCACCATTGCACTACAGCTTGGATAACAGGAGTGAAACCTGTCTCAAAAAAAAAAAAAAAAAAAGAAAGAAAGAAAAGAAAAGAAAAAAGGAAAAAGAAAGAAAAAAAGGAACAACACAAGCCAGAACATGGTATGGCATCTTTAAAGTATGCCACATCTTTAAAGAGGAAAGAAACAATATCTCCAAAGTAACCTAGACTTCTATACCTAGCACACGTAACTTCAAAAATGAAAGCAAAGTAAAGAGTTTTCTACCTTAAGAAATTAGAAAAAGAAGAGCAAATTAAACCTAAAATCATAGAATAAGGAAATAATAAAGATTAGAGTGGAAATCAGAAAAAGCAGAAAAACTTGGAGAAACTTAATGAAACCAAAAGCTAGTGATTTGAAAAGATCAATAACATTGATGAACCTCTAGCCAAACTGATTATGAAAAAAGAGAAGACCTGCAGATTACCAATATCAGGAATAAGGAATATATACTACCTATAGAATATCTACAGGTAGTAAAAGGACAATAAAGGGATACTGTGACAATTTTATGTCAGTAAATTGGAAAACAGGTAAAATCAACAAATTCCTTGAAAGACACAAACTCTCAAAGCTCACTTAGGAAGAAATAGATATAGCCCCATATAAATGGAAGACATTAAATGTATGGTTTGGAACATTCCTACAAAGAAAAGTCCATGCCCAGATGGCTTCACTGGTGAATTCTACCAAACATTTAAGGAAGAAACAACTTGTTTAGAAAATTGAAAATGAGAAAATACTTCTCAGCTAAGTTTATGAGGCCAGCATTACCCTGATATTGGGAAGAAAGACAATTAACAAGAAAACTGCAGACCAATATCATTTATGAATATTTATGCAAAAAATATAAACTAACATGAACTTGGATTATTACCTTGTATACAAAAATCAACTCTAAATGGGTCATAGATTAAATGTAATGTCTAAAACTCAAAACTTCTAGAAGAAAACGTAAGAAAAAAACCTTAAAGATCTTGGTTAAGACAAAGATTTCTCAGATACAACACCAAAAGCACAATCCATAAAAGAACAAATTGACAAATTGGTCTTCATCAAAATCAAAACTTCTGCTCTTCAAAATACACTGTTAAGAAAATGAAAAGACGAGATACAGACTGGGAGAAAATATTGGCAAATAACCATCTGCTATAGTATTGGAATATATAAAGAACTCTCAAAACTTAATAATAAGAAAACAACTCAGTTTTTAGATTGAACAAAAGATTCGAACAGACTTTTCACCCAGAATATATACACAAGGCAAATAAGCATATGAAAATATGCTCAACATCATTACTCATTAGGGAAATACAAATCAAAACTATAAGGAGGTACCACCACACACCAAAAAGAATGGTTAAAATTAAAAAGGCTGGCCATATAAAGTGTTGGTGAGGATATGGGAGAATTGGAACTCTCATACACCACTGGTGGGACTGCAAAATGGTACAACCACTTGATCATTTCTTATAAAGTTAAACATATACCTACTGTACGGTCAAGTCATTCCTTTCCTAGTTATTTACCCAAGAGAAAGAAAGCATTATGTTCATACAGACTAGCAACTTTATTTGTAATAGCCACAAACTGGAAGCAACCCAAATGTCCATTGGCAGGTAAATAGATTTGCAAACTGTGATATATCCATCCAATGGACTATGGCTTAACAACAGAAATAAATTATTGATACATGCGTCAGCATGGATGAAACACAAATGACTGTGTTGAGTGAAAGAAGCCAGGCTTAAAAAAAAGAGAGAGTGCATACTGTATGAATCCATTTATGTAAAATCCTGGGGAATGCAAAGTGATGTATAGTGACGAAAAGAAGATCAGGGTCACCTGGGAATGGTTTGGGGGTTGGTGGAGGGGGAAAGGGGAGGGAGAGATTACAAAGAAGCTTGAGAAGACCTCTCTGGGGTGACAAATGTCCATTTTCTTATTTGAGGTGATGGCTTCATGGGGGTACACATGTTCACAATGCATCAATTTACCCCCTTTTAAAGATACACATTTATTGAATGTCAAACATACCTCAACAAAGCTATTTTTAAAAGAGATTAATGGCAAAGTCTATGGAAAAGACCAAACTTACTAGCTATGTGACCTTCCCCAAGTTGCTAAACCTCTAGTTTCCTAATGTATAAAGTCGGAATCACATTATTTTCCTTGTAGGGTTGTTGTGGCAATTAAAAATAACACGTAAGATATGTTTTGCACTAAAAATATGCTCAATGGCCGGGTGCAGTGGCTGAACCCTGTAATCCCAGCACTTTGAGAGGCTGAGGCAGGCAGATCACTTGAGGTCAGCAGTTTGAGACCAGCCTGGCTAACAGGGTGAAACCCTGTTTCTACTAAAAATACAAAAATTGGCCAGGTGTCATGGTGCATACCTGTAATCCGAGCTACTCCCAGTGGAGAGGCTGAGGCAGGAGAATCACTTGAACCCGAAGGCAGAGGTTACAGTGAGCTGAGACTGCATTACTGCGCTCCAGCCTGGGCAACAGAGCAAGACTCTGCTTCAAAAAACAACAACAACAAAAATGCTCAGTATGTGATGTAAATTAAAAAATGCTCGCAAGAGTAATAAGAAAAATAATCATCACTTGACCCCAAAATGTCCTGCTTTTGTATATCTGGAGGGCTTTCTATGAAGGGTTTGAAGGCCAGAGCCCTGGTCAGCTATATAATTCCTCAAGTCACAGTTTCATGTACAGTGACTTGGAGTTCATTTCATGGTAAGATGTGACCCATTTCATCTTTTTTCCCACTCCCTCCTCCTTGTTCTTGCTAGTTTGGCCAGAGGTAAAAGGGGTTTCCCTCAGTCTCTGCCATTGTGCAGCCCTGCTCCCAGCCACCCCACCTTCACAGGCTCCTCCTCCCCGCTCATTTGGGACCTGGAACCAAGTAGACTTGTAGGGAAGAAAACTTTCCTGGGGGGATTAAGAGAATGCATGCCGAGTACACAGCCCGGCTCCGGGCACGTTGAACACACAGGTACATGTTAGCAATTGCAGTTTCACTAAATGTGCCTGAGGTCTTTCTGTTCCAGCTGCTGGGTCCTCACACACCTGGAGAGCTCTGCAGTGGTCATGGGGCTAGTGGAGGCCCAATCCTGTTGTAGAAAAGGGTGGGGACAGGAAAGCAGACATCAGCCCTGTCCTCATGGGTTTGCATTTCTGAGAACAGCCTTAGCAAGGGCCCTAGGACAGCCTCAGAGATGGGAGGGATCAACAGGAGCGGAAGCTGTGAAAATGCCATGAAACAAGCTGTCCCATCTGTGAGTGTGTGGGTGAGAGTGTGTGTGAGTGTGTGTATGTGTGTGAGTGTGTGTGTGTGTTCGTGTTCATGTGTGTTTGGGATTTGTCATCCCCTAGCACAGTGCCTGGCATGTAATGGGACCTCTCTTGTTTTGGTTGAACAGTGAGTGGATGAGAATAAATGGAGCTAGTGATGTAAAAGCAGGGGAGCAGGTGATCAGGAGCTGAGGCCCTTAACGGAGGGTTAAGAGGGCAAGAAAGGAGCCCGCCTGGCTTGAATCAAAGCACAGCCTGGGGGCAGTTGGATGTGAGTAGAGGTGGGGGTAGGGACTGAATGGCAGAATGGAGCATTTGAACTAGGTTTGAACTCTAGGCTGGGGGTTGTCTGGACATCTCTGGATGGCAGGAAGGTCCCTAGAGAGATGCAAGGGGCAGCCCTGCCCATTCACAGGGTTCACTTTCAGCTCCGTGGGCTTTCCAGCTGCTGTAAGCACGTACTTGTTTCCTGGTTTCCTAGACAGGCCAAGCCCATTGGAGAATCTTGTCTTCTATTCCCTTCTCCCACCCACAGAGGCACCTGCTCTGAAGGGACATCAGAGACCTCTTTCTCCTGTAGCAGAGGTCCTTGCTCCCAGCCAGAGGAGGGCTGAGAAGCCCCGGATGGAACGCCGATGCCCCCACAAATGCACATGTGCGTGCATGCCACTCACTCAGTGTCACGGTCACTTTTGAACATCAGGGAGCCAGTGCCAAAGCCAACCAGAACATCAGCAGGGACTCCCATCCCAGCCAGGGAGCAGGGAACGGCAGATGGGCAGGCCATGGTGACTACGGGTCATGCGCTCAGGGCATGAGCGAGCTGGCTCCCATCCCACCAGGTCAGTGCTGACCTGCAGCTGGGACAAACAGCTCAGGGCTCTTGGACACAGGGCTTTGGGGCGGGCAGAGCTGGTGCCTCTTGGTGCCTTCTGACCTTGCCCCTTTTGAGCCCTAAGAGCCCTCCCCTCTGGCACTTTAGATCATTCAGAGTTTCTAGAACCAATAAGCAACTTGAGGAAGGTGACACCTGGCCACACCAGAAGGTTGTTTCCTATGTGACCACCACATTGAGGTCTGTGGGTGTTTGGTATACCCTGGTAGGCCCCTCAAGGGCAGCCTGGTTACTACCCCTGGTTCTGGTGGCTTTTCCTTCCCTTTAAGGTACATCCCTGAGAACCTAAGAACTGAGCTAAAGTGAAGTTTTGAGTAGAGGAGCTATATCTATTTCTGCCCAGCCATGGAGAAGTGGAGCTCTCATGGGATCAGAGACAGATTGGAGCACAAGTCCTTTGGATAAAGGCTTCTTTATCTAGTGCTCTGAACTGGATAAGAAAGAGTCCAATCTCCTCTTCACCATCCAGCAGGGAGCTCCCCCATCTCTGCCTCACACCCTGGCTGCCCCCACCCAATTCAGAGCCTTGCTTCTCTTGCCTGGATGCCCAGGCAGTAGCCAGAAGGCCTGAGCATTGGACCTGGAGCTTGGAAAGCCCCCAACCCACCCTGAATGTGCATGCACCTCTCTGGCCGTGCCTGCATGTGTGCGTGTGTGCGCGTGTGCGTTGACCTGCATGTGAATGCGTGGGACAGGAATCGCTGCTGGAGCATGTTGCCCTCTGTCTGCCCATCCAGGTTACTCCTCGCTGCAGGACGAGCTGCTGTCCCCTGCCTCCCTGGGCTGTGCGCTTTCCTCTCCGCTACGTGCAGACCAGTACTGGAACGAGGTGGCCGTCCTAGACGCCATCCCCTTGGCGGCCACGGAGCATGACACCATGCTGGAGATGTCTGACATGCAGGTGTGGTCCGCGGGCCTCACACCTTCCCTGGTCACTGCTGAGGACTCCTCTCTGGAGTGCAGCAAGGCCGAGGACTCTGACGCCACAGGTCACGAGTGGAAGTTGGAGGGGGCACTCTCAGAGGAACCGCGGGGCCCCGAGTTGGGCTCTCTGGAACTTGTGGAGGACGACACAGTGGATTCAGATGCCACAAATGGCCTTATCGATTTGCTTGAACAGGAGGAAGGTCAGAGGTCAGAAGAGAAGCTGCCAGGTTCTAAGAGGCAGGATGACGCGACAGGTGCAGGGCAGGACTCAGAGAATGAAGTGTCTCTTGTTTCAGGCCATCAGAGGGGGCAAGCCCGAGTCACATACTCCCCCACCGTGAGTCAGGTGACGGAGAGGAGTCAGGACAGGTAAGAGCTTGACTGCGGGAGCAGGGTCCCTTTTTGTCTTCTGGGCTCCTGGGTAAGATTGTGCCTGGCAGTGAGGACAGAGGTGTTGATGCCAACCCTGACCCTGGGTTCTAATTGCACAGGAGCAAATACATTCAGTCTGGCAGACGCCATATATAGGAGTGTAGGTGCCATCTGCAAAAGCCAGTGCCTCCCCAAGACCCCACCAGGTATGCCCAGCAGGAGAGACCCCGAGGAGCACTGAGAGAGCACACGTTGGGACATTAGGGTGACGGGAGAGCTCACTTACATACATTAGGGCACTTGGAGGTCTCACTTAGGGACATTAGCCTGCTGGGAGGGCTCACTTAAGGACATTAGGCTGCTGGGAGGGCTCACTTAGGGACATTAGGCTGCTGAGAGGGCTAACTTAGGGACATTAGGGCACCCGGAAGGCTCACTTACGGACCTTAGGGTGCCAGGAGGGCTCACTTAGGAACATTAGGGCGCTGGGAGGGCTCACTTACGGAACATTAGGCTGCTGAGAGGGCTCACTTGGGGACAGTAGGGCTCGGAAAGAGCTCACTTAGGGATATTAGGGGCACCGAGAGGGCTCACTTGGGGACATTAGGGCACGGGGAGAGCTCACTTAGGGACATTAGGGTGCTGGGAGAGCTCACGTAGAGACATTAGGGGGCTGGGAGTGCTCACTTAGGGACATGAGAGCACTGGGAGAACACACATAAGGACATTATGGCGTGGGGAGGGCTCACTTAGGGACATTAGCGTGCCAGGAGGGCTCATTTTGGTACATTAGGGCACTGGGAGGGTTCACTTAGGGATATTAGGGTGACAGGAGGTCTCACTTAGGGACATTGGGGCACTGGGGGGCTCATTTCTGGACATTAGGGCACCAGGAGGGCTCACTCAGGGACATTAGGGTGCCAGGAGGGCTCACTCAGGGACATTAGGGCACCGGGAGGGCTCACTTAGGACATCGGGGCACTGGGAGAGCTCACTTGGGGACATTAGGATGCTGGGAGAGCTCACATAGAGACATTAGGGGGCTGGGAGCACTCAGGGACATGAGGGCACTGGGAGAACTCACTTAGGGACATTAGAGGGTGGGGAGGGCTCATTCAGGGACATTAGGGCATGGGGAGGGCTCACTCAGGAATATTAGGGTGCCAGGAGGGCTCATTTAGGGACATTAGGGCACTGGGAGGGCTCACTCAGGGACATAAGGGTGCCGAGAGGGCTCACTTAGGGACATAGGGCATGGGGATAACTCACTTAGGGACATTAGGGCACCAGGAGGGCTCATTTAGGGACATTAGGGCACGGGGAGGGCTCACTTAGGGACATTAGGGTGCTGGGAGGGCTCACTTAGGGACATAGGGCATGGGGATAACTCACTTAGGGACATTAGGGCACTGGGAGGGCTCATTTAGGGGCATTAGGGCGTGGGGAGGGCTCACTTAGGGACATTAGGGCACCGGGAGGACTCACTTAGGGACATTAGAGCATGGGGAGGACTCACTTAGGGACATTAGGGCACCGGGAGGACTCACTTAGGATCATTAGGGTGTCGGGAGGGCTCACTTAGGGATGTTAGGGCATGGGGAGGGCTCACTTAGGGACATTAGAGTGTGGGGAGAGCTCACTTAGGGTCATTAGGGAGCCGGGAGGGCTCACTTAGGGACAGTAGGGTGCCAGGAGGGCTCACTTAGGACATCAAGGCACTGGGAGGGCTCGCTTAGGACATTGGGATACTGGGAGAGCTCACTTACGGACATTAGGGTGCCTGGATTGCTCACTTAGGGATATTAGTGTGCCAGGAAGGCTCACTTAGGAACATTAGGGCACCAGGATGGCTCACTTGGGAACATTAGGGTGCCAGGACGGCTCATTCAGGGACATTAGGGCACTGGGAGGGCTCACTCAGGGACATAAGGGTGCGCTTAGGTCCACTTAGGGACATAGGGCATGGGGATAACTCACTTAGGGACATTAGGACACTGGGAGGGCTCATTTAGGGGCATTAGGGCATGGGGAGGGCTCACTTAGGGACATTAAAGCATGGGGAGGGCTCACTTAGGGACATTAGGGTGCCAGGAGGGCTCACTTAGGGACATTAGAGCATGAGGAGGGCTCACTTAGGGACATTAGAGCATGGGGAGGGCTCACTTAGGGACATTAGGGCACTGGGATGACTCACTTAGGGACATAGGGTGTGGGGAGAACTCACTTAGGGACATTAGGGCACCAAGAGGACTCACTTAGGGACATTAGGGCACCGAGAGGACTCACTTAGGATCATTAGGGTGTCGGGAGGGCTCACTTAGGGACATAGGGTGTGGGGAGGACTCACTTAGGGACATTAGGGCACCAGGAGGACTCAGGATCATTAGGGTGTCGGGAGGACTCACTTAGGATCATTAGGGTGTCGGGAGGGCTCACTTAGGGATGTTAGGGCACCGGGAGGACTCACTTACGGACATTAGAGTGTGGGGAGAGCTCACTTAGGGTCATTAGGGAGCTAGGAGGACTCACTTAGGGACAGTAGGGTGCCAGGAGGGCTCACTTAGGACATTGAGGCACCGGGAGGACTCACTTAGGGACATTAGAGCATGGGGAGGACTCACTTAGGAACATTAGGGCACCAGGAGGACTCACTTAGGATCATTAGGGTGTTGGGAGGGCTCACTTAGGGATGTTAGGGCACCGGGAGGACTCACTTATGGACATTAGAGCGTGGGGAGAGCTCACTTAGGGTCATTAGGGAGCTGGGAGGGCTCACCTAGGGACAGTAGGGTGCCAGGAGGGCTCACTTAGGGCATTGAGGCACTGGAAGGGCTCACTTAGGACATTGAGGTACTGGGAGAGCTCACTTACGGACATTAGGGTGCCTGGATTGCTCACTTAGAGCCATTAGTGCATGGAAAGGGCTCACTTAGGGACATTAGGGCACCAGGACGGCTCACTTGGGGACATTAGGGGGCCGGGAGGGCCCACTTCGGGACATTAGGGCGATGGGAGGGCTCATTTAGGAACATTAGGGCACCCAGAGGGCTCACTTAGGGACATTAGGCTGCTGGGAGGGCTCACTTAGGGACATTAGGGCACTGGAAGTGCTCACTTAGGGACATTAGGGAGCTGGGAGGGCTCACTTAGGGACATCAGGGCACCAGAAGAGCTCACTTAGGGACATAACAGTACTAGGAGGGCTCACTTAGGGACATCAGGGGCTTGGAGGGCCCACTTAGGGACATCAGGGCGCCGGGAGGGCTCACTTAGGGATATTAGGACACGGAGAGGGCTCTTTGAGGAACACTGGGGCATGGGGAGGGCTTGCTTAGGGACGTGAGGGCACACAGAGGGCTCATACAGGAGAGCAATGATGAGGCTGGGAGACTATGGGTCAGTGCGCTGCTGGAGCTGGTGTTCTGAGCTCCTCTCCCTCTGCGTGCTTCCGGTTGAAGGCCATATTTAGTTGAAGACCATATTTAGAAGCACCAGTACCCAGGGAAGTTATTTGTGTGCAGTCACACAGCCTGCATGTGATGGAGCTGAGAATGGCGCCCTCCCCACTTATCCCCTTTGAAGGAGGAGCTGGTGGGCTTATCTGGGGCAGGACAGAGCTTTCAGCTGTAGAGCAGTGGGTCTCTCCTCCCCAAGCTTCCTGGGCTGAGAAGACCCCCCACCCCCCGTGCTGCAGCAGAAAAGCAGCGTCGGCAGGTCAGGAGAAGGAGGTGCATTTCCCAGACACTGCGAGTCTGCAGCCGAGGGCAGGCTCACCTTGGAGCTCTCATCATCCCATCTGGGCCAGGGCCTACACTACGCCCCTCTGCTGAGTGCAGGGAAGGATGCCAAGGCAAGCCAGGCCCTTGCGGTTACAGAAAGAGATGAGACAGACATGAGGTGGGGCTCACGTTGTCCTCCTGGGCTAGCACAGGAAGCAGATGACAGAGGAATCCCCTTTCCTTCAGGTCACCTGGCTTGCTAAGTTTTCCCTAAAGAAAGGACACGGTTCTTGTGCCCCCAGGCAGCTGTTCCAGGCCCCCACCCCAAGGAGCTCAGGACTGGCCAGGTAAAGGAAAGCTATTATTGTGTCCTTTCCCCACCTGTGTGACCCTTCAGTCCCACCCTGAGGCCCAGGCTGGTAGGGTCATTCCACAGGATCCGTTCAGCGTAGCCCCAATGCCCTAACAGGAAGGGAAAGGAAGTAGTTTGGAAGTTGAGACAGCAAAGATTCAATTTTTTTCCCTACACAAATCCTTGGATTCATGGGGAGGATTGAACAGATGGAGCTTAAGCCGGTGTGAAGTGAAATAGTGGCCTTCCCGGGAGAGAGGCACCTTCCTGGGACGGCCGTTCCTTCAACAAGCATTTATTGAGCACCTGCAGGGGCTGAATGCTGGCCCCTGTATTACCCAGCATTGCTAACTGGGGACATGAACGCCTGGGCTCTAGGCCTATTGTGTCACTTCCTGGCGCTGTGACCTTGGTCAGCCTTCTAATGGGGACAGATGAATTTCATCCACTCACTCAACAATATTTATTGAGTCCCTACTGTGTGCCAGGCACCTATAAAGAGTGCCTGGGTGCCGGCATCAAATGGAACAGAAAAAAGTCTCTACCTACAAGAAGCGTGGTTCTAGCAGGGAAACTAATAAGAAACAAGATAAAGTAAATAAAATTAGAAGTCATTAAAACAGAAATTCTAGATAATATGTGCTAAAAAGAAAAATCAAGCAGAGAAGGAGAACAGGAGGTAGGAGTGTGTGTGGAAAGGCGGCCGGCTGGAATTACAGATGGGCGGCCAGGGGAGGCCTGCATGAGTGCCAGCTGAGAGACTTCAAGGAATTGAGGGTGAGCGTGAGGACATCTCAGGGAGGATGCCCCATAGAAGGCCTAGCCCTGTGAAGGAGACCGTGCCTGGCACGTGCCCTAACAGAGTAACCAAGCCCATGAAGCTAGGGAGGGGAGGGTGAGCAGGGTAAGCTGCACCTGCCTTGAGAGGAGGCTGGCGCAACCTGGCAGAGAAGCAGGAGGTGCGTCGGGAGGAAAGGGCCGTGGGCTTATGGGCTGGAACGGCAGCGGTGGCCGTGCTGAGAGGTGGGTGGGTGCAGGACATATTTCCGAAGTATCTGCTGGCAAATACAATGTGGGGTAAGAGAGGAAGAGGGGGGTCAAGGAGGGCAGTGATGTCCTCGACCTGCCCGCTGCAAGGATGAAGATACCTGGGATGGCAGCAGGGATGGGGTGGGACACGCTAGGGGAGAAGATTCTGAGTGTGGATTGGATCTCACTGTCCTGGAGATGCTGAGTAGAGATCCAAAGTAGACCTGTGAGCCAGACCCATCTCTACAAAATTTTTTAAATAGCTGGACGTGGTGGCATGTGCCTGCAGCCCCAGCTGCTCAAGTGGCTGAGGCGGGAGGATGGCTTGAGCCCAGGAGTGCAGAGCTGCAGTGAGCTGTGATTGTACCACTGCACTCCAGCCTGGGAGACAGAGTGAAGCACTGTCTCAGAAAACAACAAAGTAGAGATGTGGAGGAGGCAGCGGGATGCACACAGCTGTAGTTCGAGGAGGAGAGCTGAGCTGGAGACACACATCCAGGCACGCTGAGTGTAGAGATGGGCTTTGGAACCATGGGATGAACAAGCTTGCTTAGGAAGCGGATGTGGACAATGGTGAGGTCTGAGAACTGAATCCTAGGGCGCTCCAATGTTCAGAAGTCAGAAAGTTATGAGGAATCAGCAGAGGACACGGAGCAACAGTGGCCAGAGAGGAAGGGGGGACACCAGGCCAGCACCTTCCAGGAGCCATAGGAGAATGTGTCTCGAGGGGGAGAGAATGACCACCTTGTCAGATGAGGACTGCTGAATGGGAAGGGCCCAGAGAGCAGAAGGAGGTGGTGGCAGAGTTTGAGGATGTGGGATGAGAGTGGAGGCCCCAGTGTTTGGACCATTAGGGTGAGCCAAGTGCCCTGGGAGCCCCAAGGGCGAGCCGTTCACCCACAGCGAGGGACCAGTGGCCTTTCCACCTGGATAGCATTAGATGAGCCACGTGTACCCCTCTGAACCACAGCAGTGAGGTGGGCAGTGTGCTCACGTGCTCCTGACCTTTGGGGGGGATGAGAGGACAGTCCGTGTCCTTGATGAGCCAGAGCTCTGGAGGGGGAGAGTGTCTAAAAGGAGTGAGACTGATGGGTGACCAGGTGTCCTTTCTCTCTCCCCGGCTGGCCATCTGCTGCCTCCCCTGGACCCCAGACTGCAGGACTGGGATCCAGACGGCTCCATTGTCTCATACCTGCAAGATGCTGCACAAGGTTCCTGGCGAGAGGAGGTCACGCAAGACCCACACTTATTCCAGAGAACGAGCACCACGACCGAAGAGCTAGAGCCCAGTGGATCTCAGGAGTCCGAGAGCGTCCTGGTGTCTGTAAGCGAGCACACGCGGACAGAACAGCCCGAGGCTGAGAGTTCCCAGGCCGATAGGGACCAGAGGCAGCAAGGTCAAGGAGAGCAGGTGCAGGAGGCCAGGAACACCTTCACCCAGGTGGTGCAGGTGAGAGCCTGAGGGGAGCTGCATGCTGCTATTCCTTCCCAGCAGTGGAAGGGACCGGGACTCCAGGGCTGCCTCTCAGACACTCAAGCCCTGAGTTAAGCATATCTCCTTCCTTTAACACTTGTGGTGGTGCTTCCCTTTCTCTAGAAGTCAAGGGTAAGGCCCGCCTTTCTGCGTCCCGGATCCTGCTAAGGCGCCTGTACCCGTTGGGCAGCTGCTGATCAGAGTGGCTGAGCAACTTGCTCAAGACCACAGTTTCAGAAGTGGGCTCTGAGCTAGGTCTGGCTGACTCCAAAGTTGTGGCTTTTGTTGGTTTTCTTGTTCCGTCTCGTTTTAGAAAGGGCTAGGAACCCAGCACTGGGCGTCAGGCTTACTCTCCTCCTACGGTGTCCTGTGTGATGTGCCCAAGGTGCTCTCTTTCCAGCACCTCAGGGTCCTCATTGGTAAAGGAGGGAGTGACTGGAATGTCGCCGAAGTTACTTGGCTCTGGAATTCTGTGGCTATTCAGGTGGACTCTGGATGGCGGTCACCAAGTAGAAGAGGGGCCCTGGGATAGAGAGGTCTCCTCTCCTGCTCCTGATTTCCCAGGCCTCTCCCTCTCCCGGCCCTCCCTCTCCTGGCCCTCCCTCCTTTCTTCGACTTCTCTGGACTCCCTTTGAGTTTGCTGAACTTCATTTTGTTTGATTCATTCCCCCCTCCCCATTCCCAGGCTCCATGATGATCTACTTGTGGCCAATCTTGTTTCATCTGCACCCCCACTTTCTCCTGCTGACCTATTATTTGGAAGCACATCCTGGCCATCATATTAATGGGTATCTTTTCCATTTGTGTTCTTATAAAACATGCACCGCTGTTCTCCACATGTGCGTGTTTAGTGTGTACATGAACGACATGTTCTGTCTCTTCCTGTTTCCAGGCCTCATCCAGGCATGGTGCTTCCTCCTCTCCTTCCTCTCTTTCTTTCCTTCTCTCCCTTCTTTTCTACCTGAACCTCAGACTCCAGGACTAGGGTGGCTCTGGAAGGAAGACCCTGAGCTGCCGGCCATAGAACTGCTAGGAATTCAGTCAGGTTTTATTTAGAATGCTCCCCTGCCAAGTATGTGCCCCAGGCGGGGCCAGCACCTGTGTGCACTCCTCACCACAGGTGGCCCGTGCATTTCTTCCATCAGGCCCTCCTGGGCACCTAGTTCTCCTGCTCCCAGAGCACACATGATCTTAACTGGGTCTCTTCTCCTGAATCCCTGGGGAAAGAGAAAGACGCCTACAGCACTTTTTCCCACTGCCTCTCTGCAGTCAGCCTTTGGTGAGGGGAGCTAGAAGGGCCTTCTAGATCACACATCCAACCCCCTCAATTATAAACGAGGGCACTGCGGACCAGAGGAGCCAAGGGCTTTCTCCAGAGTCACACAGTGGACCAATGTCAGGGACCAGGAGGGTCAGATCCCTCAGTTCCCAAGCCCTACATCCTCACGTCCAGCATGCACGTGCAAGGCCAGCATGCCCAGCCCAGAACTGGAGACGCTGATAGGAGGGCCTGGCAGGCTGCTGCCGGTGCCTGTCTCACAGGCCCCAAGGGCTGATAAGGAGACCCTTGAAGGTGACTGATGGTTTGCAAAGCACCCGCTTATTAGTATTTCCACTGGACCTCTGAAAACAGTGACAGGGAGATAGAGAGATTGCTTGTAACTTGGGACTTGGGAGGTGGCCTGAAATGACTGTGACCCAGCTGATTTCCCTGAGGACTTAGGAGGAAATATCTGAAGTTGGACTCTTCTTGACTGGGCCAAAACCAGATGTTTCCCCATGCCTGGCTTCTTTGCACATACTTTCCCCCATGCTTTCTTGTTGAAATGAGGAGCGTTGTGGAGTGAAAGGCATTTGGAATGTGACTCCTCCGTTTACTTACTCCTCTACCTAGGCAGAATACTTTACTTCTGTTTCCTTTGTGTAAAACGGGAAGACGATAGAACCTCCTTGGTTAGGCTTGTGGTAAGGTGTCTCTGAATTAACGTGAAATCCACAAAGAACCATGCACTATCACAAGCATTTGCCATTATTATTCATAGTGTTAGCATTCAAAAGCGGCATGATTGTCCCAGCAGCCTTGAGGGAGAGGAGTGGGGAGAGCACTTTAATCCCTGCTTCACAGATAAGGAAACTGAGGCACAGAGAAGGTACCCAGCCTTCCCAAGACCCCACAGTAGGTGAGTTGCGGGGTCAGTCTGCTGTGTCCCGGATCTGTGTTCTTTCTGCCATGCTGCATTGCCACTCAGAGAGGAACAACCTGATCTAGAAAGTGAAATTTTTTCCAGCCAGAGCTGCAGCGGCTGCATTTGTGAATCAGCTCTGTAAACACGAGTTAATATGCGTGGTTCCTGTTCAGTGGGTGTTGATAGCCCAGCCCTGGAAGAGCCTTTAAGGACAGGCCTTAAATAGACACACCAGCTCCACGCTTCAGTTTCAGGAGGCTGTGCCCCGTAAAGGAAGGGTGCAAGGGCCTGCGAGCTGATAAGAATTACAGACTGGCTTCCAGGTGGCCCCACCACCTGTGCTGGGACCCTGCTGGGCTCACTTGACTGTCCGCGAGCCCATCACTCACCCTTTTGGGGCAATTTTTGAAACAGACAAGTGTCCAGGGTATTAGCTGGTCTCATCCCTACCATGCTGGGGAACATTATTCAGATCACTGCAGTAGCAGCCCGAGGAGACACACAAGTAGCTGGTTTCTCGGGCCATATTATTTTCTGAAAGTAAGAAACTTTCCGTGGGCAGAACTCTTTCTAGTTCCCATGGGGACGGGCAGGATAGGCGAGAGGCCGAGCCCCCACTTCCAGCTCTCTGGACAGGGCGGGGCAGGGCGGGGTTAGGCAGCAGTGGGTGTCACTCACACAGTGACTTTCACTTGTGCTTTCAGTGCTCAGGACATGGGCACCTGCCAGCTTCCTTCTAGCCCGGTTGGACAGCTCCAGCAGCTGGTTTGGGGAGCTAAAATTGTAGGAGCGTGATGTCACCCGGGCCACTCAGGGCAAAGACTGGCTGCTGGGCAGAAGGGCACTTGGGCTGGGCTGCTTCAGCCGAGAGGGCCATTCGGTGTCCTACCCAGAGAGAGAGAAACAGTGAGAGACGAAGAGAGCAAACCAGAGAGATAGGGAGGGGGAATGCAAGGGGTCCCTGGGGGACTCAGGAGTCCCAGTGGAGAATGAGAGGCGGGCCCCCCGTGGCGGTCCGGCCCCTGGCTGCTCTGGTCCCCGGAGGACCGGGCTGGTGAGGAGGTGAGGATGTGGACTTTCGTCACCCAGCTCCTGGTCACACTGGTGCTGCTGAGTTTCTTCCTGGTCAGCTGTCAGAACGTGATGCACATTGTCAGGGGGTCCCTGTGCTTCGTGCTGAAGCACATCCACCAGGAGCTGGACAAGGAGCTGGGGGAGAGCGAGGGCGTCAGTGACGACGAGGAGACCATTTCCACCAGGGTGGTCCGGCGGCGGGTCTTCCTGAAGGTAACCGCCTGGCAGGAGGCTGGCGGGGCTGGCGGTGTGGGCGCCGGAGGCCAGGGCTGAGGGGACACTGCTGTGGGGAGCTCCGGACCCAGAGTTGGGAGACACTGGAAGAAAAGGACCAGGAGGTCCCTCCGGGATGAGGTTGTGTATGGGAGCCAGAGTGTGTATGGCGCCCACCAGAACCTGCCCTCTGGTGCCCAGTGCGTTGTGACAGTGACATTAAACACTCAGCTTTGGGTCTCAGGAGGCTGTGCTCGTCCTGTTTCCTTCTTTGTTTCTTTCCTCTTTCTCTCTTTTCTCTCTCTTCTCTTCTCTTTTTTCTTTTGTTTTTAGAGGTGAAGTCTTGCTCTTTAGTCCAGGCCAGAGTACAGTGGCATGGTCATGGCTCACTGTAACCTGGGCTCACTGTAAATTCCTGGGCTCGAGTGATCCTCCCACCTCAGCCTTCTGAGTAGCTAGGACTACAGGCACACACCACCATGCCTGGCTATTTTTAAAAATTTTTCTGTAGAGACGGGGGCTCACTATGTTGCCCAGGTTGGTCTTGAACTCCTGGACTCAAGTGGTCCTCTGGCCTTGGCCTCCCAAAGTGCTGGGATTGCAGGCATTTGCCACCATGGGATTGCACCCGGACTGTTTCTGTCACCAACTGGCTCTGGGATTTCGGGCAAGTCACATTCTGGATGATGCTGCCTGTTGAAGGGCTTTTCTATATTGCAAAGTGCTGTAAAAATAGGAAACAGGTGCCTCACTTCCTCTCTCAGGGCCTCCTCCGTCAGACTTGCATAATTGCCCCCATTTTGCCGGTTCCCAGGGGGTGTTGTGAGGGCCGAGTGCACAATTGCAAGCTTGGGCTGTTCATCTTCAGGCCTCCCAGACCCTCAGGGGCGTCGCCCACGCCCTGGGAGCCCTGGCGTGGCTCCCGCTGCATGCTGAGCCAGAGTTTCCTGCTGGGGGAGTTATTGGGCCATGGCTATTTTGGCTGCTGCTGTTTCATTTCCTCTTCCTCCACTCTTCCTCCCAGACTCCCACTCACCAATCTTGCATTTTCTCCTCTTCTCTAATTCCAGGGGAATGAGTTTCAGAATATTCCAGGGGAGCAGGTGACAGAGGAGCAGTTCACGGATGAGCAGGGCAACATTGTCACCAAGAAGGTGGGTGTAGAGTGTTGTTCCCCTCTGTGCTGGGGACAGGCAGGTGGGCTAGAAGCTAAAAGGCGGTAGAAGCCAGCAGCTTCTCCCTGCTGCCCTCACAGCAGGTGAGCACGGCCAGGCTGGCTGCCCCCGCACCCAGGAGGGATGGAGGGCCCAGGAGCTGGGAGCTTTGGTCATCTGCAGTCCAGACACGGTGTCCTCACAACTGCTTTGTCTGAGTCAACCTGAATAGCTTCTGCTGCTCCCTTCCAGAAGGGCCGGCCCCAAGGAAATATCCCAGACCTAGTCCCATGATACCTAACCCTGAAAACAGCTGTTAAACAAGCAGTTTAAGCATCCCAGGCCTACCATGGGCCTCCTTAAATAAAATGGATGTGGGCAGGTGTGTCGGCGAACACCTGTGATCCCAGCACTTTGGGAGGCCAAGGCAGGAGGATCACTTGAGCCCAGGCATTTAGATCAGCCTGGGCAATATGGCAAGACTTCATCTCTAAAAAATTTTTTAAAAAGGAAGAAAGAAATACACACACACACACACAAAGTTAGCCAGGCATGGTGGCGCATGCCTGTAGTCACAGCTATTCAGGAAGCTGAGGCAGGAGGATCACTTAAACCCAGCAGTTCAAGGCTGCATAAGCTTTGATTGAGCCACTGTACTCCAGCTCCAGCCTGGGTGACAGAGTGAGACCACGTCACCATAATTAAATAATTTAAAGGAAGTGAAAACGCATTGGATTGGTAGCAGATATTAATTCAGAGACATGATCTTGCCTGTCAAGTATGGGGCACGGTGCTAGCTATGGGTAAAAGAGAGGAGGAGCCAAGGCAGGGTCTCGAATGTGCTTCTGCTGGGGGGCAGCTCGCATCACCCTGGAGCGAGGCTGCTTGTGCGTCTGTCTTTCCTCCTGCACTGTGAGCTGCTTGCAGGCAGGGACCGTGTCTGGCTGATGTTTCATCTCCCACTCAGACCACATGGCAGGTACAGAGTAAAGGGTTTGAATATTTGGACAGGTGAATACGGGAGTGGGTGGGTGAAAAAGAGATGCCCTCTGCCCTTAGGCGCCTGGGAGTAGAATGGGGAAGAGCGCAAACTTCCATCCATACCAAAAAGCAAAACAGAAGGCTGTGGGCTCAAGGGGGAGGCCACACCCAGTCACACCTTGGTCATGGAATGGCACTGCCAAGGCCCCTTCAGGGCTGTCTGGCAGAGGGTTTTCCGTAAAGCGATGGGGCAAAGGCTGTCCCTCTTCTTGGCCTCTCAAGGAGGGGCTCCTAGGACAAAGGCTACCTCCCCCACTCGGAGCTCATTCCTGGGACCAGCTCTTGAGGGCTTGACCAGCGTTTTTTGTTTTTGTTTTTGTTTTTTTTTATACAGAGTGTTGCTCTGTCGACCAGGCTGGAGTGCAGTGGTGTGGTCTAAGCTCACTGCAACCTCCACCCACCAGGTTCAAGTGATTTTCCTGCCACAGACTCCTGAGTAGCTGGGATTACAGGTGCCTGCCACCGCACCCGGCTAATTTTTGTCTTTTTAGTAGAGACAGGGTTTCACCATGTTGGCCAGGCAGGTTTCAAGCTCCTGACCTCAGATGATCTGCCCATCAGCCTCCCAAAGTGCTGGGATTACAGACATGAGCCCCCGTGCCCGGCCTGACCAGCCCTTTCCTCCTTCCCTTCCTCTCCCAGATCATTCGCAAGGTGGTTCGGCAGATAGACTCGTCCAGCGCCGACGCTGCCCAGGAGCACGAGGAGGTGACTGTCACGGGGCCCCTGGAGGATCCCAGTGAGCTGGAGGTCGATATTGATTCCTTTATGAAACATGCCAAGGTACTGAGGCTCCCGCGGCCCTGGGGGACCCAGCGCCATCACTGCCGCCTCGCTCTGCCCATCTTGCCGGGCTATCTGCGTGACACCTCCCTCCACTCACCTCTTCATGAGCTCTCCCTCCAGTCTCCCTTCTCCCCTGTGGGCAGTGTGTCTGCTGCCTCCGTGTAGCCTCCTTTCAATTTTCTGCCTGTGTTCTGCCCATCTTTGCCATCTATCCTGCTTTCTGTCTCTGCTGCTGTCTGCAGGTGGAGCTGAGAGGGAGTGGCCTACAACCGGACCTGATAGAGGGCAGGAAAGGGGCGCAGATAGTGAAGCGGGCCAGCCTGAAAAGGGGGAAACAGTGACCCCGAGCCGCTCTCCTTGGAGTAGCCTCTCGGGAGGTAACACAGCCCTTTTCATCCCCTCTGCATGGCCTGTTCTTTGGTGGAGTGGCTGCTCCCTGTCTCACCCGATCCCCTCCCAGCCACCCCAGCATGATGTGGGACAAACAACTTGCGGCTATGTCTCGAGGCAGAGATTCTCGCTTCCCAGCCCTACTAACAGC
The DNA here is from genome assembly GCF_003255815.1 of Theropithecus gelada. NCBI lineage: Eukaryota > Metazoa > Chordata > Mammalia > Primates > Cercopithecidae > Theropithecus > Theropithecus gelada. The sequence goes on along the minus strand of NC_037676.1, from coordinate 40,613,627 downwards.
GACTCTGAGCCCCAGCTTCCTCATCAAGGAAACAGAGTTAATAACATCCACTTAACAGGGACCGCACGGTTTTGTAAGAATGCCTTTTGGGCCGGGCACAGTGGCTCATATCTGTAATCCCAGCATTTTGTGAGGTCGGGGCGAGAGGATTGCTTGAGGCCAGGAGTTCAAGACCAGCCTAGGCAACAGAGCAAGACCCCATCTCAAAAAAAAAAACAAAAAGCCAGAAAGAAAAAAATGCTCTTTGAAGAGTAAAAGCACTCTGTAAATCTAAGTGGTAATATTATCTTGGAAACCAAGCAATGGGGGTCTAGAAGGTGGTGGACAGGGCACTGGAGAGGACAGGAGAGTCTGTCTGGGCTGTGATGTTTCAACATAAGAGCTCCAAGACTGAGGACTGGACTGTCTCTTGAACCTGGAGCCCAGCTACAGTTCTGACCTGGCCAAGGCTTAGCTTCTCCTTGGTGTTTTGTGAAACATGTTGCTCCCTTGCTTTCTAGGAAAGGGCTGAGCTGACAGGCCTAAGGGGTGGACGACATGCTTTCTGCAAGTCAGGAGACCGTCAGGGTTGGGGCCTGGGCCATGGTGCATGTGTGTGAGCACGGGGTAGTGTGGCCACGGAGCGGGGGCGTGCCGTGCCGTGCCGTGCCATGAGGGAGGGACATGAAGACGCTGCACGATCGCGACCGTCTCCAGCAGGTGCGTGCGGTGCTGGGGGCTTCAGTGGCCGGCTCTGATCTCCATCCTCCCTGGGGCATCCTGTACTGAGCTGCCCCGAGGCCCTTCATGCTGCCCAGCTCGGGGCAGCTCAGTACAGGATACCTCGGGGTGGGAGTCAGCAGGAGGTGAGGGGGCATGGTGGCCCCAGTGCAGCACTAACCGGGTCGTTACCATTCACACCCCGGGGCCTGACTCTGGGGCCGAGCAGCAAGGAGGATCTGGCTTTCCGCTTTTGGCAAAAATCAGGGCCCACTGCCTCCTGAGCCACCAAAAGTGCTGACTCTGGGCTTCCCGATATATCTCAGCACTTGGGCAAAAAAGAGGACTGGCAGATCCAGTTATAGGATAAAATTAGACCTGACATCTCAGCAGCTTAAGGAGGTCACCGTGTTAACCCCTGCACAGCCAGGGGTCCCACTAGGCTGCTGGTTTAGAAGACTCTGAGTAGCTGCTGTTGGGTCCTGGAAAGAACCCAAAGATGCAAATAATGTTTAAAAGCAGCAAACGGAAAGGAAGAGTACACTCTTCTGACTTGTTTTTCTTATGGTAGCAGTGGCAGCTGTGGCTTTAGATTTCTGTTTGGCTCAGGTTCTATGGATGCTCCTGAGCGGGAGAGAGGCAGCCCAAAAGCCAGGCTAGGGGGAAGGAGGGAGACTTGAATTTCATTTTAATTTGCTGTAAATGATCAGCAGTGTGGCTGAAGCCCCCACCCCAGGTGATTAAGGACCAGACCACACTAGCGTGGGTGTCAGAAACACGGAGCAGCCCGGCTCTGGGACAGCACTTTGCCCTCTGTCAGTGACAGGCACAGGGACAAGTGTGACAGTGGCGGCGGGGGAAGAGGGCGAGGAGGGGCGAGAGCAGTGGCAAGGGAGAGGCGGAGAAAAGCTCCTGCTGAAGTCCCAGAGGGTTAGGGGACAGCATTAAATGCCCTACCCTCCCAACCAGGGCTAAGGCTACAGAGAAGACGGTTGAGGGCCCGAAGGCTTTCTAATTTACTGCCCCCACCCCCGACGAGCATGTACAGTCGATCCTCATCATTCACCGATTCGGCATTTGCGAATTCGCCTACTCATTAACATTTATCTGTAGCCCCAAAGCTGACACTCACCGTGCTTTTGCTCATTCATGGGCATGCACACAGGGGCAAAAAGTTTGAGTCGCCCAACACGTGCAGTCCCAGCTGAGGATGGACAAAGCCACACTCTGCCTCGGTGTTTCATACTATAAATAAGTGTCCTCCTCACAGCTTGTGTAGTGCCACATTTTTCGAATTTTTGGTTTCATTGTTTAGAATGGCCCCTGAGGGAAACGCTATCTGGTGTGAAGCGCAAGAAGGCTGCGATGTTCCTTAAGGAGAGAACGGACATCAGATAAGCTCTGCTCAGGGATGAGTTAGAGTGCCTGTGCTGGTGAAGTCAGTGTTAATGAGTCAACCCTATATATTACATAAGGTGTCTTGAAACAGAAACGCACCTAAGACAAAGTTATGTATTCATCAGTTGACCAAAATATTGTGGTCAGAGGCTCGCGGAAGCCTAACCTTGTATTTCCCTTAGGAGCAGTGGTTCAGTATTCACTAATTCCATGTTCACAGCGACTTATTTGTTTATTTATTTATATTTTGAGAGGGAGTCTTGCTCTGTTGCCCAGGCTGGAGTGCAGTGGCACTATCTTGGCTCACTGCAACCTCCATCTCCCAGGTTCAAGCAATCCTCCTGCCTCAGCCTCCTGAGTAGCCGGGATTACAGGCGTGTGCTACCACCCTTGGCTAATTTTTGTATTTTTAGTAGAGACAGGATTTCACCATGTTGGCCAGGCTGGTCTCGAGCTCCTCACCTCAAGCAACCCGCCCTCCTCAGCCTCCCAAAGCGCTGGGATTACAGGCATGAGCCACTGTGTGTAGCCTCAAACAGTGACTAATTTATAGAACGGAGCTATTGCAAATGACTAGAATGGGCTGTATTTGTTTCAAAGAGTGAAAGCTGGAGCTTGTGTGTCTAGAATTAAGGCCTCTTCCTCCTGCTTACAGGTTGTATGGCCTTAAGTCATTTAAAAGCCCTGAGCTTCAGTCTCCTCAAGGGAGGATGAAAATAGTCCCTTTCGATGTGTTACACTTCAAGAAAAAGGTTTCAAAATAATAATGGTAACTGTGAGCACTGATGTGAAGAGAGTAAGTAAGAACATATATGCCCTGGGACTCAAATAATTGCAGGTCTTGTCTGTAGTGTGACTCAGAGCAAGTCAAATGATCTCCCTAAGCCTCAGGTTCCTTAACCATAAAATAGCAATAATGCCAGCATTTCCCTTGTAGGATGGTTATGATGGTTGCTGAGTTTATGTTTGTGAAAGGGCTGTCTAGGGCCGGGCATAGTGACTCATGCCTGTAATCTCAGCACTTTGGGAGGCTGAGGCAGGAGGACCACTTGAGATGAGCCTGGGCAATGTGGTAGGACCCTGTCTCTAAAAAAAATTTAAAAATTAGCTGGCCATGGTGGCATACACCTGTAGTTCCAGCCTCTGGGGAAGCTGAGGTGGGAGGATCGCTTGAGCCCAGGAGTTCAAGGCTGCAGTGAGCTATGATTGTACCACTGCAATCTAGCCTGGACAACAGAGCAAGACTCTGTCTCTAAATGAAATAAAAATAAAGAATGAAAGAGACTCTTTTCTAACCTTTTGAAAGGTGAGGGGACCCAGGAGAAGAGGTCAGAACAATGCAGGAGTCCTGAGCAGAGTGAGGTGACCTAGATCCTCATCCCACCCCTGTTCTTGCCACTGCACCTCCAGAGTCTCAGTTTACCAAGGGATGAAATGGGCAGTCATGCCAGCATGATCTCTGAGGTCTGACCTTTCTCTTCTGCTCAGTGTCTGGGCAGTAAAGTAGATGGGAGATCCTAGACTATCTTTCCTACGCCGCACATTCCATGATGGTCTCTTATTTGAGGAGTGCTTCCCCTTGGGGCAGGCACCGTGGGGAGCACCAGGAGGCTGTTCTTGCCCTCGGTGTTTCTAATCCAACCAGGGAAATATGCAGACATCAAAAAGCACAAACAGACAGAGACGGTAACATTTCTAGAGAGCCAAGTAATTGTTCACATTCATACAATGCTAAGTACCTATGTGTCTTAGCTTTTTTAAACATCACACCTCTCTAATGGGTAGGTCCTATTACTGCCCTCATTTTATAGCAGAGAAAACTGAGTCACAGAGCGGGTACAGCACTTGACTGAGGTCAGGCAGCACGGGACTTGAACCCAGGTGGTCTGGCTCCAGAGTTCATGTTCTTACCCATTCGACTCTGCCATCTCCCGATCAGAAAAGGCAGCCTCTTTTTTTTTTTTTTTTTGTATTTTTACAAAATACAAAAGGGAGAGCTTCCAGAGTGGAGAGGGGTCTGCTCCAAGGATCAGGAAAGTTTTGTGGGGTGGAAATGTTGAGGGCGGCAGGCAGAACCTCTGCAGAAAGGAGAGTGGAAGGCAGCCTTGACAGGAGAAGCGTGACCAAAGGCAGAGAACAGGAGGGTAGAGCATATTCAGAGGCTTAGAGGAGACAGTCAGGCCTGACTGATGTGATGGCCCGGCAGTGATGAAAGCATCTTCCCCCTACGGTGACAGCACTGTCCACCCACTGCGGCAGCAGTTCCTGGTTTTACAGTTCTACAGCAGCCCCTGGCAAGGAACCCGGCACCACCCTCCCATCCCTGGGGAACCACCCAAGAGCTGAGTTCTCCCTGCTCCCTTCCAACACTCCTCCCCAACACCTTCACCTGGAGAACCCAAGACAGCTCCATGTCTGGGGATAGCACCACCTGGGGATGAGCTCCTGCCCCCCTGTGTCACTTCCTGCCCTGCCCAAGAGATTGTCACCTTCTCCCTATTGAAGCATCCTCCTTTCCCCAGTGGTCCCAGGGTCCCTGCAGATAGAACATGAGTGGCTGGTCTTGAAAACATGGAGTTTTCACCCCAGGTTGGAGGCTGGAGGCCCCATGGGAACAGGAGAGTTTTCTCCCCTCGAATCCCAGGCTGAAGAATGTAGGCTTAGCTCCTCCAGCAAATCTGCTCTTCTCCAGACTAGGACTCAATACAGGAGGAGGAGAGGAGGATGCATCTGCTTTTCAGAGATCTTGTCCATCTGAGGGGAATGGGGAGAGCAGCCAGAGGCAGCAGTCAGGAAGAACTGTGGACCGGAGCTGAAGGGGAGCTGTCACCCTTGAAGCATGAGCTCCCAAAGCCAGGGAGCCTGTCCGCACCATCCCTGGGTCCCCAAGGCTGGCACATGGCAGACATCAGTGCATGTTGGCAGAGCTGAACTGAGAAAGTGAAGGTGTCACCTAGCCTCACCTAGCCCCTTCTTGGCACAAGCCCTGGCTCAAGAAAAATGGCCCTTCCTAAGTACAAGGATCTGCTGGGGGGATGTCTTCCCAGGTGACCACATAGGCACAGGGGCCTCTGCTCCTCTCCCAGGACATGGAGCACAGCGCTGTCCTTGGCCCATACAGAGAGGCATCCTGGAGCGCTCGAGCACTCAGAAGGAATTCATGAGGCCTATGTGGCGGCTCTGAGGAACAGCCTCTGCATAAGGAGCAAGAGAAGGAGGGCAGCATCTCAGGAGGTTGGGCCTGCAAGAGCAGCACCCTCTGCACGTCGCCTTGCCTGGGGAGACTGTTTTTTCTGAGTCAGATTCGGCCTGAGCTGCCAGCACAAAACTCTGTGTGTAGGGTTTTTGCTGGACGTTGCCCTTTTGCATTCTAAGTGACCCCTTCTCTCTTTGTGTCTCCCAGGATCACACCTCGACACCCAACCCCTGAACCCCACACACTCTGCCATGCACACAGGAGGAGAGCTGGACCTGAGGGCCACCGCAGCGGTGCACACGTTCCTCTGGGCTGACGGCATGACCTCTGTAAGGGACTCCCGCTAGTCCCCTCTTCGCATGAATGACTGACTGTAGACGCATGACCTCCAGGCTTCAATCCTGCCTCTTGCAATGACAGCTGATCTGTCGGAACCAGGACACAAAAGGAGCAAGAAGCGGGGAGAGAGAGGGATAGAAAACAGGCGCGGGAGAGCGTGTGAACGCAAAAGTGAATGAGGGCTTTTTGTGGCTGGGGATGGGTTTTGGTTTTTGGGGTTTTTTTTTTAGTTGTTTTGACTTCGTACAGGGTACTTTTTCCCGACCTCATCTGTCAGAAATCCATGTGGGCTTCCTGGAAAGAAAAGAAAGAAAGAAAGAAAGAAAACTAGGCATGTAATCAGTTTAGCCACCTTAATCTTAAGCCATGTCCTCATCTGCCCACCCTCCCCAACCCAACCTACACACCTCCATTCCACTTGTGACACCCCCTCCACTCCCTGGTGACGCTCCTGCCAGATCGCTCTACATGACATTCAGGACACACACACACACACACACACACACACACACACACCACTCGCCTCCACTGAATCTACACACAGATTTTACTGTGACTTCTGAAGCTGTATAGACTCTGCTGTGGATAAACTGGAATTTTTTATGTTGTCTCTCTCTCTCTCTCTGCCAATTTCAGTACAAGTCATCTTCCAACGGAAAATCATTACCTTGAGAGTGCATTCGGGGTTCCTTGTGTTAGGGACTTAAGAATCTGAGGCGAGGACTCCCAGGCTTACCTGTAGGGCTCAAAGGGAGCCAGGACCCCATCTGAAAGGGTCTCCTCTCTCAGTCGGGGGACGGGCGGGTGGCTGACCCAGGATTGCACCAGCATGTCCATAGAGAAGAGATTTTCTATATCTTCAAGCACTATATCATAGTCCGTGTTCAAAGTGTAAACTGTACAGTAATCAGCCTTGTGTATATGAAAAACAATAAATACTATGCAAACCAATAGAAACATTTAGCAGTATGTACAGAGCCTGACAGCACAGCTCCTGAGGACTTCTGTGGCTTCAGGAGAAGGAGCTGTGGCCTGCCTTTCAGTGAAAGAGGAAGGAAAGGAGTAGGGCTAGTGAATGTATCTGCCAGTTCTTAGAAGTCAGGACCACCCAAGGTCTCCCAGAGTGAACTTGGTGCTCTAAGTCCAGGCAGCCTGCAGGCTGGGGGCCCTGGGTGCAGGTGCCAGGCTCGAGGCTGTTCCCTGTCTGCCTCGGTGCCTCCCCTCTGCCCAGCCCCTGTGGCCTCTTGGAGAGGCCAGCCAGGGAGCTCCCTGGATCGCATGACCAGTGGTAGCAGAGTTGGTGGCAGAGAGCCTGGACGCCAAGAGGCTGGGGCCAGGCTCTGGGTCAGGGCAGAAAGGAGACAGACAGCTGGCAGTTCCTCGCCTCGGTGCCATCAGGGAGGAGCCTTAAGTTCCACTAGAGCCTCCGGCCCAGGGAGGCCCCAATCAGCACAATCCCTGCCCGCCCTCGCGGCGGGCGTCCCCAGGGCCAGGAGAGAGAGACAGGGCTGGCTCCTCTCGACCCCGGAGCCGCGGTGTGGACGGCCTGGCCCCGTCCGCCCCGCCGCTCTGCGGGAGTGTCCTTGGGACACCCTTAAACCTTCCAAGTAGCACAGAAGCCCCCTCCACGTCAGAGGCCCCCTGGCCGCGGGGCCTGTGAGCGGAGAGGGGCCCTGCCTCCCCCACAAGTCCGCCCCATGCACCCAGGGCCGAGCAGGCCCCGGGGCGGCCGAGGCACCTTGTCTGCCGGGGGCGGGGCTGCTTTTGCTTCCTTAGAGGGGCGGGCAGGGAGAGGAAGCTCTAGCTCCGGGCCTCAGTTTCCCCTAGGCTGCCTCTGAAGAGCTACAGGGCGAGCCTGGACGGCTGCCGTCGCCGCCAGAGGCCACCCCGGCCCGGCCTCCAGGGCGCAGAGGCGCCCCCATCCTTCCCCCCATCCCGGGGGCCACGGCAGGGCGGTCGCGCAGCGCGGCTGGGACCGATTCGATGACGGCCCAAGGAAGCTGGGCACAGGGCTCGCCTCCCCCGCCTCGATCCTGCACCTTCCTCTCCCAGGTCGCCGCTGCAGCCAACCCAGTAGCCCCCTTAGCGCCCCCGCGGGCCCCGCGGCTCCAGGCTCCGCTTTGGCACCTCTGCTCCGGCTGGCATGGCTGCACGCTCCGGCTGCTAGTAGGAGCCGTTAGGGGAGGAGTTTGGGGTCTCCACACGATGCCTAGAGAATGCTGCAGTCTGCACATTAGACGCTTTTTAGAAGTTTTGAAATTACCTTGATTTTTTTAATTGTTATGAAAATGGATCTTTTCTTGACTCTCCCACATGCTCTGTTATGGGAGAGAATCCCCTACCCCACTCTGATGTATAGACCATTCTCCCTACACCAGCCGAACCAATGTCAAAATTAATAAAGAAATGGACTAATGGCACAGGGCTCTATCTCTCCTTCCCGCTCGTCTTTAGGGGGTAAGGGGTGCTGAGGCCAGCCTAAAGCCTGGGTTGGGATGTGAAGGAATCTATGGGTGGGGCTCAGGTCCCAGAGAGCCTGCCGATGCCCAGTCCTCCCAGAAGCCTGGACAATCCCTTAATCAGGACCCCTGACCTGGGAGAGGCCTCCAGAGAGGTGGCAGAGTAGATTTCTATTCCACCTGATGGCTCCCATGGGATGGGGAGAAGCTGGGGGTCGGGGGAGGGGGCACCACAACTCACCAAGATTCTTGGCCAGGCCCCCAGCTGGCATGCACTGAGGGTGCTCCCCAGTGTTCCCTAGGAAGGCATCTGGCCCCAGTACTCAATGCCATTCAAAGTTCAAGAACTTTTTCTTGCTGTAGGGAAAAAATTGCCCTGTTTCTAACTAGTCGCTAACACTTCCTACAAGGCTGGTCACCAAGCTGACCTCAGTTTCCTCATCTGTCTAATGGAAGAATGGATTAGGTGGTTGCTAAAGTCTCTTCAGTTTCTCATCCTAGGGGTGCCAGACACCAATGCCTTTGTCAGGCTTGGCATTAATTAAGAATCAAATCATTGGCTGTGGCTTTCCTGCCACATAAATTCCCCATCATGAGGGGGTGACGGAGTCACAATCCCAAGGCCCCTGGAGCACCCCAGTCCCACCCCGCTCCAAGCCTCTCTCCTGGAATCGGAGAGGCCATCCAGGCCAGTGGGCAATCGCAGCAGGTCATCTGCAGCACCCAGGGGGCTTTTCAAAATGCAGTTTCAGAATCACAGTTGCCTGGGTGGGATTGGATGGTGACGCCGAGAACCAGAACCAGGTCTATCAGATGGCTGTGGCACTCAGCCTGGGGGCAAAGCCATCTCAGACGAAGACATAGCTCTTTTCCTTTTAAACCAAATTTGTAGAGAATCATTCCACACCCTTTGTGAGGTCTTTCTTGCATAACCTAAATCCTTTTGCTACAGAGGGTCAGCTTCTGCGTGAGAAGGAAGCTCGCCCTGAGCCCTGGGGTCCTCTGCTCCCCACTGAAAACCAAGGTGGTCTGGAAACCCAGGAGAAGCTCAGTGAAGCAGTGCCTCTCGTCTCCCACCTACCAGGGCGGCCTCTGGGGAGTGAGAGATCAAGCTCTGCAGAGCTCATGCCTGGTCAGGAAGGGCTCTGGGGCCACCAGGCACAGAGATGAGCAGAAGTCCGTCTGTCTGGCAGTCACAATCTTTCCTGGCATTTTACATGTTCAGGCCAGTGGCATGCTAGTTTCCATTTTTAGAGAAAAACTGCAGGGAAGAATCCTGCCCAGTCCAGAAATCACCCATATACCTGGAACGTGGGCTCCAACTCCTCTATACCTTGGTTTCCCTGTTTGTAAAATGAGAGTTTCCCTCAATAAAGCCTTGTACATTATAAAAATTTATTCAAGAAAAAAAAAAAGCATATGCATGCTCTGTGATTCAGCCCAGTCCCGTGCATCAACTACTAACTGAGCACCGACAGAGTGCCTGGCACGGGGCTCCACCACCCTCTCAGCCATCAGGGATTTCAAACCTGGGCACCACACCAGACAGAGCATGGCCATTGCTCCAGCCGAGGCACAAATGAGGAAGAGATTCTGATAGGGAGGTCAGGGAAGGCCGACTAGAGGTGGAGGCAAAAACAGGTGCGCAGGGTGGCCCTCTTTTCAGCCTCCTGCAGCTGGAGGAGGCACACCCCGGCACTGTCAGGGCTGCCCATGCCCCACCCTGCCCTCTGCCCAGCAGGCTCCCACCCTAGGCTCTCAAGCAAGCCACAGGGACTTGCATCCCCCAGAAAGCAATGCCACGCAGCCTCTTACCCCATCCCCACACTTACCCAATCTTAAGCCACTTACCCCATCCCCCCATGAGGAACGGAAGGAAGAGGCTGTGTTCTGTGGAGCTTGGACATCTGCACATAAAGGGGCCGGCGCAGCTCTGGACAGTGGCCTCGGAGTTCAGCCTCATCTCCCCCAGGGAAACAGCTGCTTGGGAGCCTCCCGGGGCCCGCAAGACACTCACCTTTTCCTAGATGCTAGACTTGCGGGGAGCAGATGGACCCTCTGGCGATGAGCAAGGCTTCTAGAGCTAATTCGCTCTCTGTGTTTCTCACACACACGCACGCGCACGCACACACACACACACACACACACACACACCCTGGCTGATTTTACAGTCAATCTTTCAAAGTGCAATTTGTCTAGGAAAAGCCAATGTGAGGCCCGTGTGTGCCCCGACCAATGGTGGCGCGGCTCCGGCGGCTCAGCCAGTCTCGGGCCTGTATTCTAATGGGCCGTATCTTTATCAGGGAAATGTTCCTTCTCTGAACTTAAAACTTCTCATGTAGGGTCCCCAGACTCAGAGGCAGAAAGGGGGTCTGAGCTGAGGCGTAGGGGGCCACCCAGTCCAGCCAGGGCAAGGAGAGAGGCCAGGAGCCCTGGGGAGGCCTCCCACCTGCCCCGAGCACCTGACTTCGGAGCAGCTGACCGGGTGCCGGTGCCTGGGCCAGGGCCTGGCCGAGGCCTTAGGTGGGAGGCAGTCAGGGGCTCAGAGTTGGTCCTGACCCTCCAGGCCTGCCATGAGATTTGGGGCTAGAGTGTGGGCTCTTGGGTTTTAGGGGCCTGGAGAAGCCTTCCCCGTCCTGACTGGGAGATCATGGAGTCCAACCTGCAGGGGACCTTCCTGCTGAACAACACGCCGCTGGCTCAGTTTCCGGAGATGAAGGCCCCTGTGTGCCAGTACTCAGTGCAGAACTCCTTCTACAAGCTCAACCCCCCGGGGCTGGGCCCCCAGCTGGCCGCGGGGACCCCCCACGGGATCACGGACATCCTGAGCAGGCCTGTGGCTGCACCGAACAGCAGCCTCCTCTCCGGCTACTCCCACGTGGCAGGCTTCGGGGGGCTCAGCTCGCAGGGGGTCTACTACAGCCCCCAGGTAGGAAATTTTTCCAAGGCTGGAAACGAGTACCCCACCCGGACCCGGAACTGCTGGGCGGACACCGGCCAGGACTGGCGAGGCAGTCGGCAGTGCAGCAACAGTGAGTACGGGGCCTCCCCAGCCGCTTACCCGCACCGAGGGGCAGAGAACGAGGAGGGGCCTCCTCCCGGGCACCCCACACCACTGCCTTCTCCCCCAGCCACCATTAATCCCTGGACTCGTGGCCTCAGCTCAGTGCAGGCTGAGTTCCACCCGCTCTTCCTTCCCATCCAGCAGTGCTTGGACACAGGTGTCTGAGCCACCCCCCTCACCTGCTGCCCACTTAGCTGCCCTCCTAGGGCCCCCGGCAGTTCCAGATCTAGAGAAGGCCCCATAGCCCACACCTGCAGGGTCCAGCAGGCAGCCCAGCTCGCTTCTGCAGCCCAGGGTGCATGCATCCACTTCTTCACCCAAAGCAGGCAAATGCTACCCTGTGAGGAAGACATCCCAGCTTACCTTCCCAGACAGCCCTGGCATCACTCAGGGGTACAGAACGTACCCTGACCCCATCCAGGTCCAGCCTTTGAGCCAGGGGACTGATGCCCACCACATCCTCTGGTTTCTAGCAACAGCAGCCACACCAAGTAGCCTGTCTCCGGGAGTTGCTGCTGAGCCCAGCTGAATTTGGTCCTGGCTGTGGGGAAGCAGGGGGCCTCTTCTCAGCCCACCCATCCCTCAGCCAAGGTTTTCAGAGGGTGGGCCTGTGATGCCATTCAGGGTTACTGGAGGAGGTGGCAGGGCGTGCCCGGGCAGGTGAGGCTCCGCTGGGAGGCAGGGAGGTGAGAGTTTTTGGAACCTTCCCTGTGCCACTGAAGCCCTGCCCACGTCAGGCAGGGGCCTCCACTTCTGTCTCATCTCTGGGCTCCCCCACGCCAATAGGGGCTTGGGGCCAACCTAGGAATCTCCAAAAGCACATCTGTCCCCCCATTTGCTACTCTGCCTTGCCAGTCACACTGCCTGACAGCCACCCCTCCATGGGCTGCCACCCATCCCTGTGCCCCTTGAGGTGAAGGCCTCCTCTCTCATATCCTGTTTTAGGCTTGGTTTCGGGGGTGCTTTAAGCCTCAGCTGGCTCTCTCTTCCCTCCATCTCCCCCTCCCCTGTCCACATCCCACACACTACCTCTTCAGTCCTGAATGCAGGTACACACACAGGGACATAGCCAAGAAAGTCAGTGGCTAATGAAGGCAAAGGCAGACAGACTTGAAGATGATCTCTCAGGAGGGCCCTTCCTCTCTCTGTGCCTCAGTTTCCTCACCTGTAACTTGAGCTGTCAGACTGCACAGAACGAGGCCTGACACATGGGAATTCTGACTCCCCTGAGCCCACTTTCCACGACTCCTTCTCAAGCCAGCTGCCCTGGCCAGGCTGAAGGCCTCTGGCCTCTGTTCCAGGCTCTCCAGGGTGGTTTAAGCCACATAACTTCCAGGCCTGGTGACATGGGGAAGTAGCAGCTTGGGGCTTGGGGTTCCCCCTCCCTGGTTTCCTGGAGACCTGGGAAGTAAGGTCTCAAGAGCAAGGAAGTTGGCAGAAGCCAGGGGTGGAGGGAATTCACAGGCCCCGGTCCCTAATTATAGGAGAAGGGTGACCTGAAGGGACATCCCTGGGACAGAGAAGGAACTCCTGTTGCCCCTCAGGAGAAGGCAACATCAGTGAGTATTGAGAAATTTAGACAGAGAGGCATGAGGCTCTGCTGCCCCTCAGTCCCCTTACCCTAGGATAGCTGCCCGCTTGGAGCCCTGTCCACCCAGGCGGGGCAGAGGTCACAGTCACTGTTCTCCAATATCAAGAATACTGCTCAGGGGAAAGGAATCTTGGTGTCCTGGCAACCTCTGCAGGAAGGAGAGGACGGGCATGGTTGTTGCCCTGACAGTGGTGCCTAGCCTCAGGGTCCCCACTTACTCTACTAACCCCACACTTCCTTCCTCCTGCCAGCCCCAGATCCCCTAAGTGACAGCATACACAAGAAGAAGCACACCCGGCCCACCTTCACGGGGCACCAGATCTTTGCCCTGGAGAAAACCTTTGAGCAGACCAAGTACTTGGCTGGCCCTGAGAGGGCGCGGCTGGCATACTCCCTGGGCATGACTGAATCACAGGTCAAGGTAAGTCTGTGCGGGAGGTGGCGCCTGCCCTGCAGGGAGGAGCCTGCTGGACAGGACGGCACTTCGCTGGAGAGAGGTGGCCACACAACGCAGCCCCCCAGAGCACAGCTGTACTGGTGTCTGGGCAGTGCCTGCCTAACCCTGGAGCCTGTGGTAATTAACCATAGCCAGGAAAAGGCCATCATCCACTGAGCCCCATTCTCAGAGCCTTATGTGCGGCACCTCATTTCATCATCTCAGCAACCCGGGGAGACGGTATTATTACCCATTTCGCAGATGAAGATCAGTGTCTCCTGGCTCAGAGAGCTGGGAGAGCTGGCAGAGCTGGGATTCAACCCCAGATGTGGGGGGACTCCAGCCTCAGGCTTTCCCTCTCCCCCCGTATTTGGCCAAAAATTCCAAGCACTGTCGGCAGCCTCTGGCCCAGATTCATGCTTGATGCCTGGAGCAAAAGGAGCTGACCTCAGTTTACCAATCTTTAAGATGAAGACAACGCCTCCTCCTACTAAGCAGGATCGGATGGGCTATCAGCGGCATGAAGCCTTGTCGCCCATGCCAGGGCTAGGGAAGGTGAACCCAGGCTCTCCCACTCCACACTCAGGGGCCCCAAATGTCCCCTAAATAGACCTGGGGAAACCTGTTTCTACCGCCTCAGAGTCTGTGGGCAACTTTCCCCATTTTGATGCTAGATCTCTCTTGGGACTTTGAGTCGGGGCACCGAAGCTCAAGAAAGCTCGGAACTGTGCAGGAACTGCTGGCTCAGTGACTCGGCGACGGGCCTAAGGATGCAGCACGGGCAGCTGGCACCTGGGTCTGGGCTTTGCTCAGGGCCCTGGGGCCTCCGAGCTCCCACCCGCTAAGCCCTCCTCATCAGCCGTTCAACTGCCCTGGGGCGAGAGCTGGGGGGAAGAGGCAGGCTCCCCTACACGTCTTTCTGCTTCTGGGGTGCATTCCTGCACTCTTCAACTATCCCAAGGAATGGACCAACGTTACTTTTCTAACCAGGGGAACAATTATTTATGAAGTAGGGTGAGGGTCTATGAAGCCCAGAGGAGGGACTGCTCATAAGCACCTTCCAATGAGTACCAGGGCTAAGCCTTCCACCCCCGCACTCCGCATCTTCCACCTAGAACCCAGGCGGAAGAAGAGGAAGAGGAAAAGGAGGAGGAGGAGGAGGAGGAGGAGGAGGAGGAGGAGGAGGAGGAG